>NC_066851.1:20948362-21248090 GCF_001640805.2 Lates calcarifer | reverse complement strand
ATGTCAAAAAATGTCATAGTATATATAAGCATCAAAAAATGTCATAGTATAGTCAGGTGTCAAAAACTGTCGAAAAATGTCATAGTATAGTCAGGCGTCAAAAATCATCAAAAAATGTCATAGCATAGATAAGTGTCAAAAAAAGTCATAGTATAATAAGGTGTCAAAAACATTTGAAAAATGTCATAGTATAGTCAGGTGTCAAAAATCATCAAAAAAAGGGTCACAGTATAGATAGGTGTCAAAAAACAAGTCATAGTGTAGTAAGGTGTCAAAAATGTCAAAAAAATGTCATAGTATAGTAAGGTGTCAAAAATCATCAAAAAAGTCATAGTATAGTAAGGTGTCAAAAATCATCAAAAAATGTCATAGTATAGTAAGGTGTCATAGTAAAGGTGTCAAAAACATTTGAAAAAATGTCATAGTATAGTAAGGTGTCAAAAACATTTGAAAAATGTCATAGTATAGTAAGGTGTCAAAAATCATCAAAAAATGTCATAGTATAGTAAGGTGTCAAAAAGCAAAAAAAAATTTCATGCTATAGTATGGTGTCAGAAAATGTCAAAAAATTTCATAGTATATATAAGCATCAAAAAATGTCATAGTATAGTCAGGTGTCAAAAACTGTCGAAAAATGTCATAGTATAGTCAGGCATCAAAAATCATCAAAAAATGTCATAGTATAGTGAGGCGTCAAAAACTCAACAAATGTCATAGTGTAGTAAGGTGTCAGAAAATGTCAAAAAATAGTATTTTAAGCGTCAAAAAAGCATAAAAAAAATGCCACAGTACAGTAAGGTATGAAAAAGTCAGAAAAGTGCTCCAAAAATGTCATAGTATAGTAAGGTGTCAAAAAGCAAAAAATATTTCATGGTATAGTATGGTGTCAGAAAATGTCAAAAAATGTCATAGTATATATAAGCATCAAAAAATGTCATAGTATAGTCAGGTGTCAAAAACTGTCGAAAAATGTCATAGTATAGTCAAGCGTCAAAAATCATCAAAAAATGTCATAGCATAGATAAGTGTCAAAAAAAGTCATAGTATAATAAGGTGTCAAAAACATTTGAAAAATGTCATAGTATAGTCAGGTGTCAAAAATCATCAAAAAATGTCATAGTATAGTCAGGTGTCAAAAAGTGTCCAAAAATTTCATAGTATAGTCAAGCATCAAAAACTGTCAAAAAATGTCATAGTATAGTAAGGTGTCAAAAAGGATCAAAAAATGTCATAGTATAGATAAGCATCAAAAGAAGCATAAAAAATGTCATAGTACAGTAAGGTGTCAAGAAGTCAAAAAGTGTCCAAAAATGTCATAGTATAGTCAAGCGTCAAAAAGCATAAAAAATGCCATGGTATAGTATGCTGTCAGAAAATGTCAAAAAATGTCATAGTATAGTAAGGTGTCAAAAACAGTTTAAAAATGTCATAGTATAGTCAGGCGTCAAAAACTGTTGAAAAATGTCATAGTATAGTAAGGTGTCAAAAATAATTTTAAAAAAAAGTCAGTCAAAAAATTGTCATAGTATAGATAAGCAGTCAAAAAAATGTCATAGTATACAGTAAGGTGTCAGAAAGGATAAAAAAAATGTCATAGTATAGATAAGCATCAAAAAAATGTCATAGTATAATAAGGTGTCAGAAAATGTCGAAAAATGTCATAGTATAGTAAGGAATTGAAAAATGTCATAGTATAGTATAATGTCAGAAAATGTCCAAAAAGGAGTACTTACTGTGTCAACCTAATTCCAGAGTTTACATATTTGTTGTCAGAATCACGTCTACCATATCCAACTATAATCTAAGATACTGGTTAGTGGCTACACTTATTCATTCAAATGTATTTACCTTGTCAATCATGTAACATGTTAGTGACGTCTTCTGGGTTCTCAGCTGACTCATGGAGATCCAGCGAGGCCTCTGCACCATCTGTGTGTCTTTGTTGATCATCTCTGGTTGTCATCCTCTGCTCTCATAGATTCAATACCTCAGACATGGATTTACCTTTCTGACAACCAAGGTTAACTGCAGGAGCTCAGTGTACAAACACAATGTTGTTTAAATCCTAAAGAGAAAGACAAACCATAATTAATCACTTGTAGCAATAAGGTTGTGTTGCAGACATGTATCAGACAGGACTCAGGATGAACAGCTTAAAAAAAAAGGAATTAGAGACATTAGCAAGTATCTTAAGGAAGCAGTTTGCGATATTAACATAGCCACATGAGTTACGATATCTTGGAGAAGTGGTCACACATGAGCATTAGGCCTATCGGACTCTGCTCCTCCCAAACACAGGTGAAGCCTCCAGCCATTTGGCAGCGATTTTCGATCAACATCTTGCATTTTTCCTCTTTTAAACAACAACTTTTGGTCAGACTCGAAACAGCTTCCTGTTGTTTCTCAATCTGATCGATTGGAGCACCCGTAATCAATGTAAACCATATATATTCACAGAGCCTGGAAAATCACTTTCTACCCCACCCCCTTCCCCATGCTGCTGACGCCAGATGCCAACAAGCAATTGACATGGGCTCTGACCACAACAAGAAACAAACAGGAACAGTTGTTCCACCTTTTCTGGAATGTTGTAGTGTTTTTTGCATGGAAATATTGTCCAATAATCATTTTTTCATCTACTGCTGTTGGTGTAAATGCCAGCAAAAGAACCACCAAACTCAAATCAGACTGACACCATCTAGAGACAGTTCATACCACAACTTTATGATGGAATAATGATTTTCCCCCACTTCTTACTATATTTTCCATATACTTACTACACTGTTTTTTGCCTTCACTCTATGTCGTTTAAGAGGAAAAACAAAGGCCAACAACAGAAAAGAAAAAAGAAAAGAAAGAAAAAAGATAGTGTAACACAAAACTGAGCAGTGATAATATAACTCAAATCATATATTTTTTTGACCATGTCTGTTAGTAACTATATTCACCAATGCTGTATGTACAGATAGAAAAATAAACATGTTTCCCTATTGACCAAAACTGCAAATATAAAAATGATGTAAACAAACCTTTAACTGCATATAAACATGGATAACTGAAGTTATAAATTCATAACATTCAATTTAGTTGTTGTCTAGCCTTGATGGATCTTTAATCGATGGAGAGAAGAAGTTGGGGACCTAAAAATGTCACAGGTCAAGAAAGGTTAAGGAACCCTGTTATAGATGTTTAAAACCCCATACCGCTAGTTAATTTCAGACCTCATACTGTACTCACCTTCCTGTTGGTGGTCAGATTTTTAGCCTTTTATCAGCCTGCAGCAGCCATGGACCCAACAGCTACAGTATGTGGGACAGCAGGAGGTCTGTCCCACATAGCTGATGACCCAAAACATGGAGACTGGCACCAATTACAGCCGCCATATGCAAAGCACAGGTGGCACACAGGCAGCTGGAGGCTCACTTTGTAAAAGAATGACTGCCTGAGCCTTTGCTTTTGTGAAAACAAGCAATGTTGATGAGCCAATGACGCAGTGATCTTTTAAATTTACATCAGGTACTTTGCAGTTTACAAATGTTATTGTCTTCCACTTAAGCCATATTTTCCAGCTGATGTGTGCCTCACCTCAGCTGCCTCACAAATGCATCCCTGCACCATGGCCTTAAGGTATACAGCAAGCTGGAGGAAACACAAATTTGCTCTAGGTTTGTTTACACCAGGGGTCTCATTTATTAAAGTTTCTGATGCACAGGTTTGTGCTCAAAGTTGTGCTTTGTAAAGTTTTGATGTCAGAATCAGCCTCTCAGTGATTTTCTCTGACATATCAAAAGCAAAACTTTGGATAAAATCCTTTTTATTATTACCCAAGGTATGAATGTTATAGACATCATATATATGGTATACACTGTGTAGTATATACACTATACTATAACATCTTTACAAATCACTCCCTGTGTGTGATGAAAAATGGACTTTAACTGAATGCCAGGGGCACTGCTTGAGGGAGGAAAAGGTTGAGTACTTCCTCTGAAATGCAGAGAGGTGATGCTGAAATTAGATGAGTCTGGATCGGGGTCAAGAGTCACATCTTGTCATGGGACCAAAAATTTCTAGACAGGTGAAAAAAGTCCCTCCACTCTGCACAAGAAAAGTGGTCAGAATTCACCTCCATTTACAGTGTCATCTTTATTTGCAGGAAGTGACACATGTCACATCTGGGATTCTGCCTGTGCAGATGAACAGGGAACAGGGTTGGTCAGTCACCTCACGACGCCAGAGGACGAGATGGCACGTCCACTGACTGATAAAGCACAGGACAAATCAAAATGGGGCAACAGAGTTCGGCTGGTGACACATCATGATAAGAGACAGAGGCTTTGTGAAGACCAGAGGTATCACTCAGACTCTTATCACCAGGAAACCACATGACTGCAGTTTTTGTGATTTTCTTAGTTGAAAGTTTAAAGGGTTAGTTCACACAATTCACAAAAAAACATTTTCTCACTTATATCTTGTGGCACTGAATCTAGCCATGCAGAACGATTTAATTTTATGTTCCCAAGCTCACAGATATCTGCCTTTTAAAATTCTGCTGCCACCCCCCCCAAAAAAACTCAATAAGTCTTTTCATTAGCAAAGTCCCAGTTAGTCTGGTGAATCCACAGACCTTAGTGTGGACAGTTTTGCAGGGACTCTTTCTTCTTCTCTCTTTTAAGACAAGTTTGTGGCCAATTGCTTGAGACTGCATTTAATAGTGTTCACTGCTGAAACATAAGGGTATCAACAGTACAGAGCAGCCAAATCTTAACATATGATCACATGTTGCTGCCACAGCATAAGTATTACTGTTAGAGTCACATAATGTTCTACTACTGTGACCACTGACAACGCTTACGAAGTTATTATCTCCAGGCTAGCTTTGCTGTAGTGATACATTTGTTTTACACAATATACCATTAAGTAGCATATTAAAGCTGCACTAATCAACATATTGTTGCTGTTGGGAGGAAACCTCATTGGTCAATTAAAACACCGGGCTCATATACGATGTTTAGAAATTGATTTCACAGCCACTACAACTGATGAAAAACTGTCACAAGCTAATTCCAATTCAGCTTCTATTGTTTTCAGTGAGCACAGCATTTTCCCCTTTTCAAGCAACATAATTAGGCAACTGTGACAAGTGATCCGTTAAACCACATCATAAATAACAGAGGTCCACCAGGTTCCATGTTAAGTTGGCACTGAGTTAAGTTGGCTGAGGAGCTAAACTTATGTTGTATTTGTTGGCAAAATGGTAACATTGGTAATGTTAAATGAGTAGTTTTTAGTTTCCTGAAAAGTAACGGTGATGGACACGCAACGTTTCCACCAGACAGTGACTATATTCATATTAACATTGAGTCAAAAGTCTAAAGGACACTTATAGTGAGAGGTGGCCAAAAAAAGAGTTGACACTGCTTCAAACAAGTTAGAAAATGGGCTAATAATATGCCTAATTACATACACTGTATGTTGGAAACAAGAAACAGTATTTGGGAGTAGGAATTGTATGGGCAGTAAAATGCTTTTGTGACTGCATTGGACCTATCTATAACCTGAAACTCAAAACAAAATGATCTTGTGATTCAACATTAGATTAGGCCTTGTTTGTAACCGAGCACACAATTCTGTGAAAGCTGGACAAACACAACTAAACTATAGATACCATTAGAGGTAAGTGAGAAAATATTGTGTAGTGACCAGGCCCTTTAAACCCTAATTTCAGATCTACACAGGCATGACTGAGGAACCATAAACAATTTTTTCCCTCTTGTAGAACTTGGCAGGCAAAATCCAACAACTCTTGTGCTGTTATGACAATATTATGAGCTTATAGTGTGTTAGCTTTGTTAGGTCCAACTGTGAAACAGAATGTGTCATTTTCATCAGGTCTGCTTGTAGCAACGCCTTTTCTTTCTTTGTGTTAAAACCAGCATATGTTGTGTCATTTAACAATGCTGTGAAACAAATGGGTGTTTCTTCAGATAACTGAATGGCAAGACTCAATGGCAGTACTGAAGATGACACATTCCCTGTTAAGAGATTTTTGCTCTTAAACCACCTTGGTCTCTCACCATACGTTTCACACTTTATAGACATATCCGCTCCACAAAGCAGAGCTGTGCTTTACAGTACATTTTGTAAATCGTCCCAAGTTGAGGGAAAGAGTCCCAGCAGGTAGTGAGCCAACACAAGTTACCGGCGGCAAAGCATGATTGGTCACAAACTTGTTGATAGATATCCGTTTTCTCTGCGGCAAAGTCCACATATACATTTAAAAAATAGAAACTCGTCTCCATCTCTTGTTACTTCACCAAAACCATATAATGTTTTTTTTACATTTCTGAAGAGAAACAGACCCACACATTTTTCAGGCCTTCACACTTAAAGCTTAATGAATGAATATGAAGAGTCCCCTTCCAAAGTGAGGTATCCACCATTTGCAAAAAAAATGACATCTGCTCATGTGAAATGATTTATAGCATTAAAATTAAAACAATTTACAATACATTGAAGGCTAATAAGTAATGTAGGTCCTTGTTCAACAAAATAACACATTCACAGACTTTGGGAGATCTTCTTAATATTGTTAAATTTCAATTATAATTTTTTCTATATTTTTTTTTATTTGGAAATGAACTCTTCATACCTGCAACTTAAAACACAACAGCAAACAGTCAAAGAATTTCATTGTGATTTGACTCGATAGTAATGTGTGTCCATCTAACATTTCAGGTAATAAAATTTTGTGAAATTAAAATGAAAACTGTGGCGTTGAAATAAAAAGCAAAGCTGAATGAGCAGAGTGCTGCATGTGGTAGGACATACACACATCCACCTTAAATTTCATGGAACACTTCATCACAGCTCATCTGAGAGAAAAGTCTTAACATTTAATATTTTTCTTTTACACCAAGGAATGTTCAAGGACAAAAAAAGATAATTTTTTTTGTTTTTATATAGATTTTTTAATAGTTTTCCTCCACTGCATCTTCAGTGTCTCTTCACTGTACACCTTCTGAACCCACTGGCCCTTTTCACTGTAACTTGGACATTATATTCAGATGAGCAAAGTCTGCGTGTGTGTCGCTTGTAACAGTTTGTGTTTGTGCAGGCGTGAAGCAAGAAATGAGGTGTGTACTTCCTGGTCCCCCCCCCCAGTGGTGCAGTAGCGGCACCCTTTTTGGTGGTCATCACAAGGGGCGTGGGCTGCACAGCACAACACATCTGCTCTGAGTCATGATTCACAAAAAGAGATTAAGTGTGATTTTTGTGACAGAGAGGGAGAGGGGAGCGGGGCAGGACAAAGTCGACCCTTTCCCCCACTGTCATTTGACACATAGAAATGGCTCTTTCTCTCTTTCAACCCCACCCTCCCCCCCAGGTCTGGAGTTTTGTCCATGGAGGCCAAGTGAGCGAGGCCTCTTATTAGTCAGAGAGCAGCAGCAGGAGGGTGGACAGCAGCCAGCCGAGGCCTAAGAGCAGGGACAGGCAGACGGGCTCGACTCCGCGATCCGACAGGCCTGGAGACGGAAGAGTAGAGTCTTCCTCATCGCCCCACAATCTGTCGTTCTCGTTCACCTGAGAGGAAACGGATGTGATGCGGTTAGTTATGTCTCCAGATTCAACATCTTTTCAGGGCAAGCAGTGAGAAAAAAACTGATCAGGAAGTAGAAATTTTATGAGCAACTATGTGCATATAATGGCCAAATTTTCCACTTACACAGTTGAAAAAGACGGGAGAAGGCGAAGAGGACATTGCCACTTATCAGTCAGACGCAATTTCACAGTGAGAGATGTTTTTTTTTTCTGCAAACATTTTCAGAGTAAACTCTTAAATCAGTTGGGCTCCATCTTTAGATTATTCTCCTCTTCTCTCTCCATCCTACACACTGCAACTTCTTTTACCCAACAGATATCTATGGCTCTTCTCTCTTTTTGTTTTCTGTGCCTGTCCAATCTCCTGGTTTCTGTCTCTTGCTTTTACAGCTGTTGGTGGCATAAGTCTATGAAAGAACCAATTTTTAAATAATGTTTTGTGACACAACATTAAAACCAATGACAGATAAAGTGCATAACATTGATCATCTCATTAAAATGCAGTGTTCTACTGGGAATCTTAGGTGGATGTTACTTTGACATGTACCACATACCTAAATATTGCTACAGACCAACCACTCCCCAATGGCAGGGACCTCCCCCAGCAGGACAATGCTCCCACCACATCACAAAAACTGCACAGAAATGTCTCGAGGAACACAACTAAGAGCCCGGTAAATTAGTTAAAACTGATTTGCTTCTCCCAAAAGATCTCAGTGTTTTGTTTTTTTTTATTTAAGAAAACAAGTAAAAACTATAAACCTTAACACTGCTATGTGAGTCTTCCTTATTCACAAACTTTGCTACTGTTGACAAACCAGAGCTGATTGAAATGCACAGCAACATCTCCGGTGTCAATTTAATTTTTGTTGATTTATCAGTAACAGTTATTTAAATGTGACATGATGTTGGTTGAAGACTCATTACATCTGATGGTATGACTCTGAGGCAGCTGTCCAGAGCTAATTTACCGGTTTAATTAACTCTTGACTGGTGTCGCCTCCGTGGCACTTTATTTGATCCTGGGTTGATACTGGGCTATCAGGTGACAAAATGTCCATGTTTAACAAAGTGTCACTTTTCTGTTTACCTTATCTCTGTAGAATAACATTTACTGAGATACAGAGGATGATAAAGAGTGTTGGAACAATCATGTGTGGGACGAGGCGTTCAGAGGACCTGAGGCGGGAACATGTAATTTGGGCTTTTGGCCCTTTTCTTCAGTTTTCCCTCTGGAAATAAGTAAGTGGCCTAGTTATACATTTAGCTTGTGAAGTTTATTTATATCTGTTGGCGAATTGTCAATTATGTTATCTACAGCATTTTTGGGTTCCCATTAGGAACCAAATGCATGGAACAAATTTCCTCAGCCTGAAGTGAAGTATATTATTTATAAATTTCTCCTCATTATTAAAATCTGTGTGTAATGCAAAACAGACTGTCCACATTAAAATTTATGTTCAACTGTTGTTTACTTTACTTCTTCATTGTATTGGTTACATTAATGATGTTTACAGAACCAGTTTATACTGTTGATGAAGCGGTTATGAATATGGGACAGTTATTTTATATGTTCACACTGAAAGATGTGTGACAAACACTAAACCAGAAACACAACTCTCAATACTTCTGTTTCTACAGTGGCAGCTGACAAACTTTTAATGCTTCCAACATCCAAACTGATACTTTTATACACTTTCCTTTTTGATGACATGTTTATATATGTAACTCTATACAGTATGTTTCATATTTTAAGTTAAGAAGTTTGTGTTTACATTTATAATCACTGGGCAATTAACATTTATATGGAACTATGTCATCCATAATAAAATGTTTGTTTACATTCTGATTCTCTTTGTTTCAGTTGTTTAAACTTTTTTTCTTGTTGTGTGTGTGGAATCCTTTTACTGCTGCTTAATGACCCCACTGGGATCAATAAAGTTACATCCAATTTTAAAGCTTCAAAGCCTCATTCATTCTTTCAAACATCCCTACGATAAACACCATGATAGGTTAGTCTTTAGTGAGCAGTAGTGCATGGTCAGTATTGACTTAATCAGCTAATACCAGGTTGTCACAGTTTGTACACAGTGTGTTTTTTGAGTGTTGGTATATTAAAGAGTTGTTGGCTTATAAAGTACTGTTGCTAGATTTTTATTTAACTCATGAATATTAAAATGGGCCCTAAAAATCCTACATTGGTTGAACTTAAGCAGAAGAAACTGACGTTTAAGAAACTTACTGATGATTATATTTTATTGTATAAAGTCACCTCACTGAAACTGAGCATTGTGGCACTGATTCATGAGGACTTCTCCTTGAACTACTGTAGCTTAGATTATTGCTTTGGACAAAGGCCTCTGCCAAATACATATACATGTAAAAATTCACATTGTGCACAAAGTAGCAAACAGATACAGTTTCTGTGTCTTCATCTCATTTTTAGTGTGACTGACTTTGTACCTGACACAGTCTGGTATTGTAAATCCCACCTGTCTGTAGCTGCCAGGAGGTTAAAACAAACATGCCAAGGCATCTGCAGCCATATGACCCAATTGTGAGTGAGGCTCCATTAGTGCCTCTCTGTTTGGAAAAGGTTGTACATCACATTTTCAGTCTTCCATCTTGTCTCACCTGAGTAGGTATCTGTGCTCGCAGAATGTTCTGCTCTGTTTCCATGGAGACGCCCGGGGCGGTGGTTGCCAAGAATGGGATCTGGTTGTCCGTCGCTGGACTGGGCATCCCGGGCTGGCTGGCACCCGTTTTCACATCAGAACCATTCCCGAAGGCCAGGATGGCATTTTCTAGAACACAAGAGCAGCAGCGACATTGTTTATAAAGAGACATGACTGGCACCTTAATAGATCAAATCTGCACATCCACACTGCAAAGACTTGTCTCATTTTCACATCAGCCATCACCTCTGGTGTCCTCTTGCTTTTTCCCTGCATGACTCTTTTTAATGTGATTGGTCACTTTATAATTATGTACTGGGGGACTGTAATTATGATGCAGTCATGGAATGTGAGGGAAAATCAACCTTTCAGAGTCATGAGGCGGCTGCAGGACCATATTCCCTTTAGTCAGAAACATTTACACATATATACACCTGTCTCCTCAGCCACAGTCACTAAGTGGTACTGAAATAAACAGGATTTGATCATTTAAAAAAAAATGAAAAGTCGTTGTACAGTTCTCTGCACAAAAGAAGTGA
Organism: Lates calcarifer; assembly: GCF_001640805.2. Lineage (NCBI taxonomy): Eukaryota > Metazoa > Chordata > Actinopteri > Centropomidae > Lates > Lates calcarifer. Next base: position 21,237,274 of record NC_066851.1, on the reverse strand, counting down.
TGCATGAGTAGTTAAAGAGAAAAATACTCCCTCCACAGAGAACAGATTTCTGGATAATGGAAGTTCACTTAACGGCAAATTTGAATAGCAAAAGGAGATCGCTGGTCATGATATAAAGCAACGAATAATAATGAATAATGAATGAATTAAGTTATTTTTTTTTTGGTCAGCAAGCTTGCTGACTGGCTTACATAAAAAGCTGTGGGGTAGCATTAAAAGACAGAGGTGAAAATTTCCCAGACACTGAGTCAATTTGACATACTCACTTCTGACCTTCCTGCTGGCTTTCAACACAAAGGCTGCATTCAAAATCAGCCTCCATTTACTAGTCTGTACATATAGGACATGCTGTAGGGAATTCTATATAAACATAACAGTGTAGTGTTGTCAGTTGTTGAAAAGTGCGTAACAATGTAGGAGAGTTTCTTAGAGCTATAATTTACACTCACACACCATCATAATCTCATGTACAGCACTGTTACCTCAGTGCAGTGAGACAGAAGAGTGGTGTGAATGCTGTTTGTTAGAGAGTTGTGGTGTGTGTGTGACTGAGACTGACAGTATGTCCAAGAAACAAATTATAGTGTGTGTGTGTGAAAGAAGAGTAGTAAAGCTGAGAAAAATAATAGCGGCTGTAAGAGAAAATAATAATATGTCAGTATAGCAGTATGTGAAAAACACAGTGAGTAGGTGTTTGGCTTCAGATAAAGCATAAATCTCATCTTTGTGCTGCTTGTCTAAGTCTTCTTGGTCTGGTGCACCAAGCCATATTGGCCTTGGTACAGCCCCCTGTGGCCGGAGGGTGGAAAACACCCACTGTAACTATGGAGACTCCTGCAGGTGTAAAGGATGAGCACTAACTGATGAAGTTTGATAAATACATGTCTAATTAACTTTCCCACCTCCAATAAATAACATTTCTACTGGAAGAATCCTGAACTGTCTCCCACGCAGTAGCTGGGACAGTCCCAGATGGAGACTACAGAGAGTAATGGAGTATGATTACGAATGTAAGGAGGTATTAGTGGTGTGGGTGTGTGGGGAAAGTATGTTATTGTACACAGGACATTATAATGGTGTCTGAAAGCAAGTGGTATTTAGACCTTTAATAACCTCTCATACTGGCGAGCCTGTGGCAGTTAAGTTGTTGTTTTGTATTTTGTTAAATGATGTAATCAACACTGTGTGTATGTGTGTGTGTGTGATATTATGGAGAGAAAATGTTAATTAACCACAAGTTGTAATATTGTTTTATTGTTATCTGGCTTAAATTTATGTTGTGTTTAAATCTCCTGAACTATTTGAAGATTAATCAAGGACTATTTGAAGGCCTTGATTAGGATTCTTCATCGAGGCTCTTGGCTTTCTTTCTTAACACAAACACATACTAACATATTGCTCTTAGGGAATCAGGCATTCAACAATAACATTCAATTGACTTAATTAACCAGTTGAGTAGCCTTAGCTAACAGGACAGAGGGTTAAAAAGAATCTTTCCAAAATGCTTCTGGGCTTAATTTCACCTGTAGTTGATGATGGATGTGCTGTAGTCCTAGAACTGAAGGTCTTACTTTTTAAAATTTTAAGCCTTATGCAATTTATAATCTAGATGAAAGTTATGTGTACAATGTTTGATGATTGATTTCAAAGTAAGGTCAAAATTCTATGAATTATGCTGTAGTATTGTCATATTTTTTTCCAGTGCTTTCATTCACTCAGTAAAAGCCAAGGACATAGACTCTCAGACCCTCTCAACCTGGCAGGATTCTCTCTTTAGTAAAATATGAGCTCTACACAGGGTCATGGGCAGTGAAGCGCCAACACACACAAACCACCAATATGTGCTGAAAATCCTCTACTGCAGCACTAGAAGAGAAAAGTGGAAATTAATCATATCATTATGCAATGCTGATAATTCATCAAAATACATGTTTGAAATAAATGAGTGCACTTGAGGGTAGAAATTTATAAAACAAACTTAATGTAAAACTTTTTCCATTTAGGACACCGCTACTATGTCTTACACAATAAAGCTATGAAAGAGTGGGAAGGTATTTGCTGATTGGATAGAACAAGTGAGCTCACTGATTGGCTGTTGCTGCTCCTATTGTCACCCTCAACACTTAAGAGAAAAAAGGAGAGAAATGAGAGTCGACACTGCACAATTTCTCTATTGTTGACAGCCTGATATAACACATGTATACATCAGTTGCACTTGAAAATAAAGACACAATGCCCACAGACTATGGGTGACATCACTACTCACAGGTGGCAAATATCAAGTCTTTAAATAATGGCTGAACACATAAACACTCTTCTAGCCACAGCGGTACGACAGCTGAGTCATAACATCCCCTCACTAAACAATGGTAATGTTAAATAGATTTTGATTTGCCAGCTGGCAACAGCAGTGAACAATTATGTTCAACAAAAGTACCAAAATTAAAAGCCATGTCATCTCCCGCTGCCACTACCCACAGCATTTTGAGAAATCACGACCTGTCTTTCTGCTTGTCAGTTCAAAACACTTTCCTGAGTGGATTTTATCTCATTGTACCTTTATGTTATAGTTTAAAACTTTTAGAGCATGTTTGATGGATGGTGATGTGAAGTGGGTGGTAAGGCTCAAAGGCAATGTAAATGCTACAGTACAGCAGGTGGGATCCACCATCTATCTTGTTTATACAGTATGTGACAAAAGATAAGTGTCGCAGATAAAAGGAGTTTTTGATAAGTTTAAAGTGTCTTTTCTTCTTTTTGCTTCTCATGCTAGAGGGAAACTATAAACTCATACACAGTGATCAAATGTAAAAGTACATTTAGTCAAATACTGTACATTAGTACAATTTTGAAGTACTTGTACTTTACTAGACTGTTTCCAGTTTATGTAGCTTTTCAGATCAAGATTTTACACACTAAACATATCATTTTATAAAGTACTTTAAGTTTGTTCCACTGAAATCTGGATTTCAAAAATCTAACATTGTGCTGGCTGAGGACTTTTACTTAAAGCTGCACGAATCAATATTTTCATACAAACAAAGCATGAAATGACTGTGTTATGTTAAAATGTGTCATTTAGTTGCACAGAGAATTTACCTAAACTTACCTATATGTGTAATAACTGATTTTTGGCCACTTGGAGATGACAAATTTATCACCTTTTGATATGACAGTTGATATGGCAAACTTGTTAGCATACAGTCACCCACAGTCCAATATTCACTCTTCCTTTAGCTCTTCGCTTTGGATCTCCACCAATTCCTGAGAAAAATATCAGGCTCTTTAGCTGCTAAATGCCCCACTACAGTAAACAATTAACCCCTTTGTCTGTCTGCAGTCTAATGCTGAACAGGTAGAGTACAATGGGGATTTTTTTTAGAGATTTTTCTTTGAAAACAGCCACCTGCATCTGAAAATAGCACTATAAGAGTGGTGAAAGTGAAAATTGAGGGCGAAAAGCTGAACAATGACCTTAAAGACACTGTAATGCTCTGCAGAACTGAGGAAACCTATAAGCTCCGGTTCTAATTTTCTGTGGGGTCATCATAATGAGCGACCCCTTTCACATTACACAGTCATTTGATCCTTTATAAACATAAACATAGTGATTCTAGCTGCTTTAAGCACATCGTTTTGTTTTTAAGTCTGCAAACTCTATTAGCCTTATTTCTAGCACCGGCAGGTATAGTCATTTTCAGCAAACAAGCTCTGATAAACCCACTATACACTACCTGCCCAGCAGCAAATAGCACAGACAAGTTAATGACTAGTTACTGCACATTGTGGAATATTTAGCAGCTAAAGAGAGAGCCGCTGGATGCTAATGTGTTGTTGCTCTCCCAAGTTGCCAAAAACTTTATTAATCCAAGTAAAGGTTTCAGTCCAAGCCTTTTTTTACTCATATATTTACATTATACTGCTGCTTAAACATACCAACAGTGAACATGCTCTACAGAAAGAATTCACCAAGACCAAGGTTTGATCCCTTACTGCCAAATCTTCACAGTACATGTACTTGTTCTAATATGTTTACAAACACAAACTACTAGGTGTCAGTCATTGTTGTTAATTTGCTGAAACATGTTGCATATTGATAATGATGACTGGAGGAATGTGAATCTTTAGAGATCTTTTCCCCTCTTTCACAGTTGTAAAAGGAACAGATGTTCAAGTTTGGATGTGGTTCAGTTAAATAAACAGATGTTTTTGATGCATGGGGTTTGAATCCTCACCTGACTGAAACAGAATTGTTTATGCCTTCACTGTCAGCACTGTAAGAGATGATAAGAGGGAGATTCTCTGTATGGCCAAATACTTTCTCAGTGTTTAGAAGAAAAGTAGGATGGTGCTGACAAGTCATACAACTATAAACAAAATTTAAAATAAAAGAAAAGTAGGATTGAACTTTGACTTAGTTCTCTACAAATGGGTTTAAAACGCCTGTCAGCCTTTCAATTTTTCATCTGTCAGTTGTCTGTAAGGATATAACAGTCACACTGAATATTTAAATAGGCCACTTACAGTGAGTAGGCTATGACTGGGAGGAATGTCACTGTATGTACATTCTGTACTATGTATAATTTACTGTGTGGAGGATTTATACGATTTTATTCACCCCAAAGCGAACCCATTACATCAAGTTCCTGGATTTTCCCCAACCAGAATGACTTACGATCATATGACGAATTAATATTCTACAAGCATTCATTTTCATTTGGCTAATGGGCTACTCGGCACCAATTACGTTTGCATGAAAGTCATTTCAATTAAAATATGCTCAAATGAAGACATGAATGAGAGATTCATCAATTAATATCCCCAGCTTATACTGTAAGATGGATGTGGGTGCTTAGACATGAGAATCACACCATTATTCCATCTGTTCCCAGCAAAAATCCTCAGATTTCAGAAGCGACTCGCTGGTTATTAGTGATGGGATTTCAAAGTGGAGTATTGGGGTGTGACACACAAATACTGATTTCTCACAGGATCATAATAAATTGATCCATCCACCTGAGGTAGTTTGCCTTTGCAAACAAAATTCTGCATCAATCAATGCAGAGCCTGGACTCGACTCCCTCCACTGGTGCAACACTGAGCATCAACTACTAGATAAAAGATGGAGTTGGTGGATGGGAGGCCCGCGCAATTTTATTGCCAGCTCTGCAGCTAATTAGAGAATCTGAAAGTTGCAACACAACAGAAACTAGTCAATAGCGAGGAAAACAGATTGAGCATGACTGAGGGTGTGTATACATCAGCACCTTGCAGTAGAGCCTGTGGACCAGCGTGCTAATGGTGCGGTGGGTCATTAGCATTGGTAGGACAGGTGGGAAAGTGTGCCGCCGTGTTCAAAGTGCGCAGTTAGCGCTCGGCAGAGTGCAGCAATCCCCTGGCAGGCTGACGGATGAGAGAAGTGAGGGGTGCAACTCCAGCTGCTCGCCACCGTGCTTTGCCACCCGCCGTCACGCAGAGATGAAATGCCAATTGATATCTTCAGTGGTAAGCTGTTGTGACAGTTCCTTTGTAAATGTTTGGACACGGCTGTTTAAGCACCGCCATCTTGCATCTCTTTGACTTTTAACTTTCTCCCTGGAGGCTTTTTTTTGTTTTGTTACTGACTTCGTAGGTTCACCTGAAGTCACACTGCAGAGCACATCCTGTGCACACCCCTTTCCTGTCCCCAACATTCCTGACATATTACTGGATACCCTCTCTTTCTCCTGTTACACCAACAATTTAACTTCCAGAAAAATTAAAATAATTGCAGAAATAAATGAGCTTCACCTCCATCTGTCCTCTCATTTTTCCCTGACACACTCAGCTTTCCGAGAACGAAGAAGTCCAGAGCTGCTGCTCTGCATAGTGATGTGGTTATTATGGCTGTGATGAGGAGGTAAGGCAGGGTGACAGCTGTTTTTAAAACCTGAGTGCGCTCACTCGAGAGAGGGTATTTTTTAAGCAGTTTTTCCCCTCCCCTATCTGCAAACGACTGTATTCTTCCCTGCCACTATTCTTTCTGTCCACCTCATTAGTTCGGAAGCAGGAAACCAAATTACGCTCAATTACAAAGTCATCAAAGGCCATCTGAAGTCCTGTCTCAGCAAGGAGGCCCCACAGCAAAAGCACTGGGGGGCCCGGCATGCAAAATAATGCTGAATACAGTTACAAAAAGATGTAAGCACCAAAAGAGACCAGGAGGATTTATTTAATTGACAACGGTGCTGTCCACTTGTTAAACAGAACCATCACTAAAGGACAGGAGAGTCTTTTGGCTTTAGTCAAAACGAATAACACTTCATTCTCTGTACACTGTGATTACATGAGGAACATGGGGAAAAGAAAGACATTCAGGAGCTCTCCCAGGGCGGATTCATTTTCCCAATTACTGGCTCGAATCCAAACTCTCCTTGCCAAATCATTATGTACACTTTCTCCCCAAAATAGAAGTGTGGCCTGCCTGCGCCTGGCAAACAAGACTAAACTCCAATTGAGATGAGAGTGCGACATGCATCGCTGGTCCATGAATTGCCTTGCCCATTAGAAACTTGTTCATCCTTATTATCACGTATGCGCTGTTTGGCTTCAGCCATTTGCTCAGACAGGAGAAGAGGAGCTTTTTTTTTTTTTTTCTTTTTTTTGCTCAGGCAGAGGGAAATGAGGCCAGTCAGTCTGAGGTTTGTTTTTCTGGGTCTCTAAGGAGCTTACAGTAAACAGCACACAGGAGCTGCCTTAGCAAGTCTGAGTCCTGACTGCAGGATGCACACGACGAGCTTCACTCAAAAACAAGACATCCATCAACCAGTTGAAAAACATATGTGACTACTCTGGGAGGTTTAACTCACTACAGGGTAATGTGCATTTCATTTGCTATCTGAAATTGGTTACTTAGACAACAGAAGCATCTTAACAAATGTCATCTCACAGGTAGGGCTGGGTGGGTGGATGAAGGTTGAATATCCATCTGTATATCAGTGTATTTACTGTATGTCCTGCATGTTTTCTATTGTATTTCAATGGCTACTACAAGGCTGATTTCCTAAAGGGTTTGCTATGCTTGAAACGAACTAGACTGCATGATGTTTCGTCTACTACTACTACAGGCCAAAGGGTTCTTGATCTCTCTTCAAGAGCTCAGTGAATTTTACAAATGGGGTTAACGCCAAACACCATCAGTCTCTCCACTAAAGCAGACTTTGTGTTACACTTATAGAAGTAGGTGAAAACTAAGAGAGACAACTTGAGAGAATAACAGGCCAATCACTGCATAAAAGTGGGAACAATTGCTGAACAGTCTGTTTTGGAAAGTTACAAACACAACAAAGGAGGTTTTAGACATTGTTAGACAACTTGATAAAAGTCGTCTAACAATGTCTAACAAAGTTTAAAGCATACAGTGGCCCTAAAGTGAACTGATGAGAAGTGATGAGTGTAACATAAAAACACAACCTACTCACTGGAAAAACAATGGCAGTCTTTAATCTTATAAAATCTAAAGAAATATTATTTTTCCTTCGGCCCTTTGGAAATCTGCAGCTGCAACTTTGAAGGACTGACTAATTAATTAAAACCCATTATAGTACTTCAAGTGGTGATGCCTTTGTTGAGCACAATTAATAAAAGCTTTACTGTACTGTGAGCTTTGCCACTTGAAATTTTAGTCTGTTTGTTCTTCACAAATCTTAATTTCTTATTCTCATGAAGATCCTCCCTTCTCTTTTATTGATGCCATTCTTCCAGATTGTTGCTTTTATGTTTTTTCCCCCTCCATCTTTAATGAGGGGGTTGGTGCCGTGGTGTTTCTGCACTGAACTCTGAGCTGTGCCATACCATACCTTTGTACCTGGGGGTTTATAACATAAAAAGCAGCCTAAATGGGGTTTAAAGCAGATCTGTTTCCCTCTGCTCTTAAACTCCAGATGTCCAGATATGAGCCACTGGAGAGATTATGTATCTAATCTGGCTTGGGAGCCCTCAGGAGCCCTCAGGAGGAGCTGGAAAATGTTGCTGGGCAGAGGAATGTATGGACTACCTTGCCTAGCTTGCTACCACTGTGACCCTGCCTCGAATAAATGGCAGAAAATGGATGGGTATTTAATAATCATAGAGTACAATAATAATAATAATAATGGGCACTAAGGCCAGAAAAATGATAAAATTGAGAGGCAATTTGCAATGAAAGTAATTATGGAATAAATTATTTTTACAACTGAAATTTCTTTGGGCAAAATATTTTTAGTTACAGAGCACTCAGCATTAATAATATATTGCACATTGCTGAACAAAACATTTGGCTAAAGTTGAAGAAAAGACCTTTATAATCTATATAGTATAGGATCCATCTGACTATCATTGGAGAGCAACCTAGACCAGCTTTATGTCCTGTCATGATCAAAAAGAATTAAGGTTATGTCTATGTATATGATATACTTTCAGTTGTTCATTCTCAGATTAGTAATGTAATTAGAGGATTGTAATGTTAAATAGTAGCATGAATTTCATACTTGATATGAGAACTGGGTTTGGCAAAAATAGTTGTGTTGTGTAAAGATAGTAGAGCAGTGGGTGAGAATCTCCAGTCACATGTCTAGTGGACTTTGGCAGCCACAATGGAACCAGCCGCATCTGCTTGAATCAGGAGCAAGAGGTCACATGTGTGATGTCTGCTGAGAAGCTGCTGCTTTTTTGGTCATAATTGAACTAAGACATAGCCTTGTACAACTTTAACAAACAGTGACATTCTCTTTTGTCACCACATGACAGCAGCTTCAGTTTGCTTTGTACTGTCACTGGTGTCATTGGTCTGTCACCAGTGTTGTTACTGATGCAGACAGCTTTGCAAGAACTTGTCTTCTTTTGTTGTTAGAAATAATAATAACCCAGAATAAATTCCAGTGTCTGCTGTGACACCAGCAGCTACAGTTTGTATTATTTTGTCACTGGTGTCATTCTTCTGTTGCTGGTGCCATCACTCAGTCAGAGGGATGATCTCTTATCATCAGAACTGTTTTATTTGTGTTATTGGACAAATAAAAGCTACAACAAAAGGCAAAGGACTGAAGAGGATTGGTGGATAATCATTATGTAACATCAGCTGCAGTTAAGCCATCACTCTTTGTTTCATCCTTTGTGCTGCTGCAAAAGGAGACATGTTTGGGTTACCATAAATATTTTTTCTGCTGTGATAAATTTCCAAGGATGATCTAAACAAAATAATATTACATGTCATAAGCCATTACTGTGTGCCACCAGAGCTGTAGTGTTTGGTTAATGTCACTGCTGCCATCACTCAGGAGCCTGCTTGTCTGCGCGCCTTATTTGTGCAAAGAAGAAAATGAATATTGACTGAAATAACACATGGAGAGGGAGTGACTATGAAGTCTTTACTGTGTCACTGATGTGTCACCATCACTTCTCAAGGATGTTTTTCTAAGAACAGAGATCAAAGATGAAAAAAAAGAAAGAGAGAAAGATGGAACAAAGTGATGGTCTAGAGATCACTTGTTAGACAGCGTGGGCAGGACTGTTGACTGTTGACTGTTTCCTTGTCTTTCTCTCTGAAAAACAGGTTAGTAGCTAGGTTTATATACTGAGGTTATGAGTCCAAACATTGTTTAATTGATCTATAAATAAAAATATATTGTTCTTATTCTATTCACTTTCTTGCCAAGATTTAGATGAAAAGATCGATACTAGTTGTGTCTATGTTGTAAAGACAGAGCTAAAGGTAGTAGGCATTTAGCTTAGGTTAGCAGTTTAGCATGGGAAAACAGCTAGCCTAGCTATGTCCAAAAGTCAAAAATACACCCACCAGCACCTCTAACATTCACTAGTTAACACACTGAATCTTGTGTGTTTAGTAAGAAGTCTCTTTGCTTCCAGTCACTCAACTAAGCCAGCTATGATAATCTCCATATCTGAGGCGAAGAGATAAGAGTGGTCTCAATCTTTTCCCCTAAATCTCTGCAAAAAAGGTAAGAGTATAATGCTGAACAAGAATAATCAACTATTCCATTACATTTTCTGTACATTCTATGTATCTAGTTACCAGACGGCTAAATGCCAACAGATGGGAGCTCTCAGAGCAGCAAATGTAAATACTTTTAGTAACTGGGTTTAGACTGACTCACAGAAGTGTTACACTACATCAAAGGATGTTTGCAGCGTGAAAATGTCATGGATTATTTTGTTCACAAGTTAGACTTTGTTAATCCTCACACTTGTCCTGGTTGTTATTGTTACTGTGTTGCCAGAGGTCTCTCTCTGCAGCTGTTACTTACTCAGGCAGACATTGTCATGGAAAAAAGTGAGGAAGTCGTTGCATTGTTCCCTGTGGTTGCCACTCGCTGCGCAGGAGCACCACGGTCCCACGTTGGATGTGGAGTTGTCAAGGTAGTTGGGAGTTATTGTGCTTCCTGTAGAGACGAGGAGGGGGGAATCAACACAGTTCTGTATGATTACAGGCATATTAAACAGTTTAGCATACTCAACTAAAACCTCCCACATTACACAGTTTACAACACAATCACTGAATCTGACAGTGAGATCACATAAAGAGGAAGTAATCTCTGAATTTGGTGGCCCTGTGTCTTTTAGAGCAACGTTTGTCTTGTAAGCGTCTCATGAAATGTGCAGTTTTTAAAGAAAAACTGTCTGACTAAGAAGTTTAATGTCCTGACAAATTGAAGGTTTGAGCAGAATTCTGGCTGATTTAATCTTGTTATGCTTAGCCTGATTATGACCTTACCCTGATTACGATAATCAAATAAAGGCATTTACACAAGGCAATTTCTATCATCACAGTATTGCCCTAATCAGGTTAAGACTGAGTTATTGGTGTGCATGTTAATGCATTCACTGAGAAAGAAAGTGAGAGGAATTTCAAAAGCTGAACAGATGAAAGCGGAGTGTATAAAGACAGAGACGCGTACTGGCAGGTTAGTTAAGCAGGCAGCCTGGTGATTAAATGTTGACTCGTACAATCCTCGTTGCTGACGGGGCTCGACATTACTGAGCCAACAAAGTCATTCTTTATGTGTATTTACTGTTTCAAAGGAATGGGTGTTGAACACCAGTTATTGGAAACACAACTCTGATCTTTCCTGATATGCAATTATGTGAAATGTTATTTTGTTTGTGGATGTATTTATCATATACACGCATAAAAAAGAGACAGAGCCACTAGCCTATTCAATATCCTCCTCTTGATCTCTCAGTGAGTCTTATTTGATCATATAACAGATAAAGTCAGTTGTTCAGCTTTTCTTTTAGTTTGGGTTTCTAACGTGTATATCTGCCGGGGCAGGCAGCTTAGTGCGCTTTGATAAGTGCAGCAGCCCACAGTGCAAAGTCCAGGCACCATCACAGAGGTCTCTCAGAAGTATTCTTTTTATTCTTTTCTGCCTTTGGAGCTTTTCAGCAGGAAATGATTGGGAAGTCATTCTCTGGGTAGGGTAATATAGCCTTGTAGCTTGTATTTTTAAAAGAGGTGGGAAATAAAATTGCTGCACTTTGAGGCAGTGTGGCGAAAAAGTTCTGATTTACCTCCATCGATTTTCTGGGTCCCAGGCTTCCAAACAACAACACCTCAGAGTCTCACTTCCACTTCAGTTGTCTAGAATGGCCAATCACTGCTGCACAGCTTTCTGTCTCTGTCTTCCTTTATCTGTCTCCTTCAGTCCCTCACGAACCAAACAACTTTTTTCCCCTCTTTTTGCAGCAGTTCAGTGTGGTATTGTTGTCCCATAATGACGTGTTTAGACTGAGTGGTTTTTAACAACATTTTGTGCATTATGTGATCCTTTGTTAAGTTTTTATCTAAAGTACAATAAGCCGCATTTTACGCCTCTGCCTGCTCCCACTCATCGTCATGTCAGTGATAATTCTCCCAAAACAGCAGTCAATAGTTGTAGTTGCACTACTTACAATGCCAACGACTTGGCTGGGCACGCTGCAGCCACATTAATCAGCGCTCCATCGATCACTGAACTGTGCTTCTCATCACAATCCTTGATTCATTCTTTTGATTCCTGTTCAGTGCACTTGTCTGCTCTCCGCCTTCCTCCCTCTAAAACCTTTTTGTTCCCAATCCATCACACAAGGTGGGTGAGCCAGAGCTGGCACAGAAAGATTTAGTTCTTACCTATCAGGCCGGTGTACGCAAGTAGACATGCTCCGTAGTTCTCCTGCTTGCAGCCACTGGCGCTCTGCTCGGAGGGTTGGCAATCATACTGGAACTGTGCCCAGCGAGACCTGTGGGAGCAATAACATGCCATCCATCACTTACTCGTGCTTGGCTGCTGCACACATCGTGTCACTGATGGTTGGCCGGCACCGGTGCTTTCTCTCAGTGACGGGATGTGCATCTGAAACCCACAAAGCTCATCTGCCTACCCATACTCCTACATTAACTCCCTCCACCCTTCAAGATCTCCTGCTCTGCAGCACTTCAGGCCCACTCCAGTCACCCCTGGTGACATTCATCCCTCTTTTTCCTTCCTCCCCACTTTCCCCCGGCCTGTCATCTTCTGGAAGGCTGCCAGGCTGTAAAGAGTCAATGAGGGGCAAAGATAGGCCTTGGCTCTACTCTCTAAATACCGTGGGTGCTGTCTGGCAGGCCTGGCTGCGAGGAGATTAGACAAATATGGATCTTCCATATAAATACTTCCTTCCACAGCTGCTCTGCCTTCCCTCCTTCACCTTTCCTGCCAGCCGCCCAGACATCTAGCCTCATCATCATCATCGTACAAGGCTATCGCAGCCATCATATCGCATCATCGGCCCCCCGTCGACTGGCATTTGCTACAGGATCCCCTCAGGGCACCACAACTCCCCGCTCTCCCCTCGTTTGTCATGTCATTGTAATGATGTGCGCAAAGATCATAGGCTGCGCTAAGTAAAGGCATCCTCTGCAGGCTGCTGCTTAATGCCGGCTGACTGGTGTGGGATTGGCGGGCCGTGCAGGGGCCTTGAGACGCACCATCCATCGGGGCGGCGGTGGAGAATAATGCCTGATCGATAGCTGTGACAGATGAAGCCCTTTGTCTTCCTGACATTTGAAGAGGAACTAGATTAAATGCTGGCGACCATTTGCTGTCAGAGAGAGGAAGGCTGACTGGATGGGTCTGAGAACTCCATGTTTTCAGTCTCCAGTGACAGAAGGAAACACAGCCTCTGCATTTTAATGACCTGATATGACATTGTTAGCTTTCTGATTGGATGTTTACAATCAGTTTAAATTTGAAAGAAATATTTCTTTTCATCAGTGTCTCACATACACAGGGATATAACTCAGAATAAATGTGCTTATTTTGATAACCTCTTGTACACAGGATGATCCTGATGATGTCTTGGCTGCATGTTAATAAATGTTTCCTGAGCACTTTGGCAGGAAAGCCATGTGTGAATCCCAAGTGATAATGACCATTCTAATAATGACTATTTCACATGGCTGCTTGCTGCCTGGCTGCCTCCCCCAGAAAATGAATACAGAATTTAATTGAACTAATTAAACACAGTTAATGAGTATAACAATTGAATTAATTAAACACAGCTGACTAATTAAACCTAAATGAACATATCATACCAGCCAGACCTATCTTCCTAAATACACAATGCCATTTATTATCCTCAGGGAAAATCAGTGTGCAAGGCCATCACATCAACAAAGCACTTCATACTGAAGACAAGCGTGGTGAAGATACTGCTGCATGTTGTATTCAACTTGTAATCAACTTGCAGCAACTTCCTTGGATAAGTAATCCAGTGTCTGTCAATACCATGCTTAAAAAAAAAAATCCGAGTCTTAAGTTGAAAGTACAGTTTGATTTGAGGTCTTTTTGCTTGCTATGTTCATGTGCTGTAGTAAAGTTGCAGTATATGGATTCAGCATGAAGGCCTGCACCAGTGTAGCCAGCTGGGAATATACTAGCATTGGTCAGCAACAACATCTCTTTCAGCTTTCAGTTAGAATTGTAGCTGCTAACAGGACAATAAGCCACATCACACAGTTTATTCATGTCATACTTGTACCATCACCACCACCACCAACAACAACATCAACAACAACAACTCCTGGCTCATTACTGTCTCTTTTGTGAAGCAGTTAATGCTCTGACAATCAAGGTTGAATAAAAGTGAATTGCTCAAGACAGCTAAGCTTCAATAGCTGCCTCTCTTTTGGACTCTCCATTCTCTCAAAGTTGAACACTGTCAGGAAAGATTATTATTGATCAATGGTGCAAACCTGCATGTAAGATTTACCAAAGCAGAGTTTTGATTAAAATTAACTGAATTTTCCATGTAATTATTCCATGTTAAAGGCTGCACCTTATTAAAGCTGCATTAATCAATATTTATTACATATTAAGATTGAACAAACTAAGTTTATACAATAAGAAAATGTTTGTTCATGCAGAGAATTATTACCCAAATCTAAAGCTCAGTAGAGCTTTTTAGAGACTCTTAGTCAATTGTTTTGGTTTTACTTTAATGTTGTGTTTCAGTCTCATTTCTCTGATCAATCATGTTTCCAGGTCAGTGAGTCTCAGAAACTCATTCATCAGGTGGACACCAACATGGCTTCAAATGAATGCAAATCTGATCCATGTTTGTTGGATTTGCAAGTGGAGGTTAGTAACGCCAGTTGCCCCAGGTCTCACAGATTACTCCTCCAGCTTGCACAAGTCAGTTGTAGAATACCTGTCTGGTGTAAAAAGGCAGGGAGCTAAAGTAAACAAGTGACTGGTGAAGCTGAACATCTAACAGGACAACGACACCAAGATAGTTTAGTTTTCTGAGGAGCTGGCAGATCAAATAAGATGCTGGATGTGTCAGTAACCCTAGGCAAGTGTTTGCTAACAAGTTTAACTTAAGAACTCGATATCATGTATCAAAGCTTGTTTCTTTATTTATCTGGGAGTCTTATCTCTGCGTCAAACTGCCAAAAAACATTTAGTTCACTTTTAAATCTCGGACATCAAAGCTTCAGAGCAGCACTTGAATGCACCAGGACTTTCCAAATCAATCAGTGTTTGCTGTCATGATTTACCAATCTCAAGTGTCACTTATTTTGTATAAAGATAAAACAATAACACAAAACAACCAATATCTAATAACTATGGCATGCTTTGAAGAAGGTTCATGCAATGTGTACATGATTTGTGGTACCTGTGCGATAAACTTTCAAAGAAGCCACTGCAATTTGTCACCTCAGTGAGTCGACTGATGCCAACTCAGGAAATTAAGTGTAAAATGTTCTTGGCAGCAGGCAGCACGTAAGACAACATTTCTAATTTCTACCTGCACACATAGTCTGCCTTGCAGATCCGCAGCTGAGCCAGACAGTTGGGCTTGTCCTTGTCTTCATAGGAGCAGGACGGCACGATGGTTTGCCTCCGGCGCTCTGCGCAGGCCGTGTCGGTGCAGGGACAGAACAGCAGCTCGTGGGTGTAGTCAGGGGGAACACGGTCAAAAAACTTCCTCAGTGCCTTGTTGCACTTTGGTCGGTTACATGGCCCCGAGCGGGCTGATGGCTGGATGCAGGCCGAGACGTATTCTGTACGAAGCTTCTGACACGTCTCATCTATGTTACACGCCTTGGCAGCATCCAGGCAGCGGTTCACCGTCGTTACTTCAGACTCTAGAAGACACAAATGGGGGGCAGAAAGCATTTCATCCTTCTGTGTGGTTTGAGAAAATCAAATCCCAGGCAATGTTTACCAATGATTTCAAAGCCTAATTGGAGTTGGTATTGACTTGCTACTCTCACCTCTAGACTCAGATGCAGTGTTGCATATACAGATGAAAACAGAAATGTGTCTCTTGAAGTACAAACTAAACCAAAACGTTGATTATATGTAATAGGCCCCCTTGTAATGAATAGAACATGAATGGTGCTTAAATGTTGCATGAGCCCGGGCACTGGATGTGTTTCAGCTGAGGCCTAATGGCTGAATATTTCATTCTGCTGGGTTAATGCAGAGTGGCAGTGCTGAAAAAGCGGCTCCTCCATCTCTCCAACCGCACAACAAGGCCTGTAATTACTGCTCCTTCCCCTTCATCCATCTATCCATCTTTGCAACATTCCCTCCCTACATCTGGGTCCATCCCTGACTCACCTGTCTCCCTCCTTGCCTTGCCATCTTCCTCCCTCGCTGTGTGTGTGCTATTCTCTGCGCTGCCATCACCCCCACTCCATCTGTCTCTTCCCTTCCCCTACTCAGCCCTCTCCCTCTCCCTCTCCATCCACTCTTCCTCAACTTTGTCCATTTCTGCCTCCCTCAGTGCCCATGCTCCCTCTGACCTCTGCAGTAATGAGCCACCTCTGTGGAGGCAGTGGAAATCCCCTTTCATAACCATCTTTTTTTGGCTGCATTATTTCCCAGTCCATCATCGTGTGGTTTTTTTTCCCAAGTGACCTCCCAGTCGATACAGCCATGATGACACTCAGCTTGTCTGGCAGATAGCGCCGCTCATTAGTTTGTAAACTGCCTGTAGTTGTGTCTCCTGGTGAGTTCGGCTCTCACCAAGCTGTCATATAAAATATGAATGGCCTTGGAGAGCAAGCTAACAACCCATCACAAAGCATAGGTTATTCCCAACTTAACTGCTAAGCAGCCGAGGGGGGAGGCGAGGATAGGATCTGAGGACCTGATGGAACTGCAGGGTGGGATGACAAATTGCATCCAGTGGCCACATGAGTGGGAGACTGAATATGCACATAAGTTCTCATGTGAAATCCTTGTCATTGTGTTTTTTTTTAAAGCCATTATTTATTCAGAGGAGACTTGCTGAGCATGCATGCTCTTATCCAGGGACATCCTGCTTCACATTCATGCCTTACACACATTTACACCTCTGAGCTGCCCAGTATAACCAGTCCTGAGCTGTTCCTTACTGGAGCCACTTGGAGGCTGAGTGCACTCGTGCTCTAGCTTGTTTTCCAGTCACAGGCCTGGTTCTGTAATATTCATCATCACATAGCAAAATATTAAATGCCGTCTGTATTTGGGTAGAGACACAGTCTGCTGTTTTGGCTCTGGAACACCATCACAGTGAATTTGAAAACAAGGTGTCTGAGATTAAAGTACTGGCTTTTAGATTAAAAGGATTTTCCAATATTTGTTTATTAACTATTATGAGAGCATTTTACCTACAAGCTTCATTGTATTCATCAGTTTCATTACTTTTTCTAATGCTGATTGCTGCTACTTTAACCTTGTCACTTTGTTACTTCTGTGCCTTTCTATATTATATTTTTTATTTTTATTTTTCTATTTTTCTATTTTGGTCACCCCTGTTTTCTTGCTGCTGTAACGTGAATTTCCCACGAGTGGGATAAATAAAGTCTATCTAATCTAATCTAAAAATGTGGACATGTCATTGTCTAACTGCAGTGCTCTCTAATGTCTTAAATGGTCATGCCTGTAACATACCTCACACTCCTTTACCTGATCTCCCTGCATTTTGTCCTTTTGAATAGACTTAATAGTTAGTGCTTACTCTGAGGTCTGCTGAGTGTTGTACTTAACTTCTATGTCACTTTGGATAAAAGCATGTGCCAAACGAGTGAATGCACATGTAATTGGAATGGGAACATGTCCCCATTACTTTTCAAAATTATAGTTATTTTTGTCCCTCTTGCTTTTAATGTATTAATTTTCCCACTAAAATCTCTTGGATTGTCATCCTCTCACTGTCCACCCACTGTAGCGTCGCCTTCAATTATTACTCTGCGCTCATAACAATACAGTTAACAAGCAGCGGTAAGAAGTGCAGAGAGGGCTATACAGATTTTTGCCCTTGGTTTCGCCTCACAGGCTACATTAAAGCCTGTCCCTACCTCGTTGCTGTAGGTTGTTGGGGTCATACAGTACAGAGACTGAAGGCTACTACCATGGCATTTTATTACATTTCTGGGCATGACACTGAAACATCTTTTCTTCTTTTAGTGCAGGACAGCAGTCGCCCTTCATCATGGAGCCACCTACAAACCCTTCAGAGCCACTTTTCAAGCCTACACAGGGTGAGTATTTGACACTCAACAGATAGTTTTCAGTGGAGTATGCCTTTAAGAGTCTTTGAGTTTGGTCACATTCATACTGGAAGAACAATACAGAACCTGTGGCCTTTTTTTATACACAGTCCCTTGGCATGTTGCACTTTGCAGTAGGACAATGACAGGGAGAGAACTGCTACACTGTTTACATCAGTTTAAGGCTCTGCACTTTACCTTCATAAAGTGCTGGTTTCCGTATTGCTTTACCAAGTTTGTGACCAACTTGTTGCATTAGAGACCTAAAGAAAACAGTTGGTATTTGCTTTACAACCGTAGTGCATGAAGTAGAAAATCCTAGTAAGGAAAAACAATTTAAAGCACTCCTTGAAGCCAATGATGCATTAAAAAGCGTATTTCTTGGTGCAGAACATCTAATGTCTTTTAACAGAGGCACTTTCTTAATACCACTGACTTGACTTTGGTTAACTGATTAATTGGCAAAGGGTGAAGTACCCTGTTGTTGGAATACTCCTCAAAATATGATGAGCTGTAGCTGCGGCTTACATCTTTGAAAAGGGTCATTACTCTGTTTGAGGGAGAGATGCTATAAGGGCGGAAAAACATCCATTAATCATGTCTTTGTTGTTTTGGCAGTCGGCTTGTCGAGATGCATGGCATGGATGTCAACTTTGACCTCCTGTGGAGTCGCTGGAGTGGAATTTACGAGCAGGCTGTACAGTGCAGGTCTGGTGACGCTGTAATTCAAAGCAGCCTGAAACGAGTGGTGTCATTTTAATAAGCAGCTTATGTATGAGGTCACAGAACATATGATAAAGCGTGTTAAAGGGGACGTCCAGTGAATCGCAACTGTTTAGGCTTTCTCATCATTTTTGTGTGCATTCTTTCCCCACTTACATACACCCACTGTCTCCCACAAACAGGTGAGGACAGTTTATCCCATTTCCCTAATCTGTGATCTCACTCAATTATGCACAACAAGCCCATAGAAAATGAATTGGTTAAGGAGAGGAGGGTGAATGTTACCGCGTGCCTGATGATTTTCTGGGGATCATGAATGGTGCTGAGCTGATATCACCACTATAGTGCACTGCTGAGATTCATAGTGGGTTTGAAAATATCTGGCTTGGATGTTGTAGGAAGATCCATGACAACGAAGGAAGCCAGAGAGGAACTCTAGTGCACAATGGCTCTGCTGTGGAGGAGTATACGTCTGCTTATGCTACAGAGCAGATATACAGGAGAGGTGGTTGTGGTATGCCACAATGTACTGTGTTTTTTTTTTTCGATCCACATTAAATAGACATCCTGTCCTACTCCATCTTTGCTCTGAAATCTAGGTCTCTAAATGAGACTGAGCCCAATTTAAAACTGAAGTGTCAACATGAAGTATCATCTGTTACATTCTGTTATGTCGTTAACAGTCGTCGAAACAAAAAACAGCTCACCATCTCTACTACTTTAGATGCCACTGTTTTACCCACTTCAATTGAAATATAAATAAATAATAAATAGAATAAAATGTACCAACAAGAATTCAAATCACCAATTAAAGGAAGTTTCTGTTATTCTACAGCCTGGGTCTTATTTTTATAGTTTTGACCATGAATCCTGTTGGTTATGGTAACATCTTCACATATATATTTTTAACTGAGGGGTGTTAAACTAAGGACTTACCCAAGACCTCAATTTAACAATGTAAATCACTTGAATGCAGGTGAAGATTTATTATTCCCTTGGATCTTTAATTTTGCTATTTAAGGTTAGACATTGACAAAGACATAATGTATTATTTAAAACCTGTCTGATCAACTGACTGCTTGTGTTTCTAGCCCTTTCAGAGATGTCACTTCATTCTCAGATCTCAGAAATACCTTGATGAGTGAGATTATAAATTACCAATAGAAACAATGGCCAAACCTGTACAATGAACTGGAGTCATCTGTTAACTGGCTTTTACAGTGAGGTGGGCAGTAAACTTATTTCAGATGCCTTAAAGTTCAGATTGTCTTCAAGTAGAACTGAGTAGAACTGCCATGGCCCCTGATCTGTTCAGTAACTGTTACACAACCTGAACATAACCTGAATCCACCTCTCAGGGTGTTACACAAAACGTATCCTGAACTGGCCTCCTTCTCAGTTTACTGATGTCACCTTGCATTACGTCAGGTTTGAAATCATAAAACTTGTATTTGACACTGATCCCCCATTGCCATTAGGAGCTGCCAACATGCAAAACTACCTAGTGCAACTTTAATATTGTAAGGATGCATCAAATCCCATAATAAATATAATAAACATCATTTCTTATCAAGTTTTGAAAGAAATAAATAGTGTGAGACAGTGAGCTTCAACTCATTTTCTCCTGAGAGAGAATGATGTATAAGCTCAGTGTTATACATCAAAATGACACCATATTATATATCACAAGTGGATACAAATCAATTTTCCAGCAGATTCAAAAATAGAGGATTTATTTAGTGAAATATTTGCATTTCCAATATGAAGGTAATAGAGCAGCTATACCCTTACCATGTACTTGTTTTTGCACAGATGTCATTATATAATGTTGAAATGGTAAATTCATCATTTAAACAAACTAATTTGACTTTTGTTTCTCATATAGTTTTAGGCCACTCCTGTTCATCTTCATAAATACTGGTTGGGTTGGGAAAACACTGTGTTTAAATGTTTAAATTAAGCAGTGTCCTCCCTCTGAGCTGTCATTATCCACTTGTTCAAACTTTTATGCAATGGGAAAGACATTTATCATCATACGGTGAGACATGCATGAATGCCTTCCATACTAATCACTTCATTTAAGTCATTATTTAAGTTTCACAGCCTCTCCATCTCAGCCTCAGTCATCCAGAGTACAATTGCTGTTGGAGAAAACAAAACACTTGACTTTCTGTCCTCTCCAGTGGGAAAAAATGTAACTCCTCATTTGTGTGCAGCCTCTCTCTCTCTCCAAACTTCCAAAAAAGAAAAATGTAGTGTTGTTTGAGTAAACAAACCCGCTATGTCTGTCTTCCATTTTCTTTCTCTCATTTCATCTGTCTCTTTTCCTCTTTCTCCATCTCACCTCTTACCATGACTTTTTTCTTTCTTTTCTTCACACACTCTCCCTCCAAACCCCACAGTTTTGCTGCTTCCAGTTGCATTAAAATAAATAGGTAATTAATCTGTGCCTCGGGGGCTAACAGCAGCACATACCAGCCCTGCGGCTTGCCCACAGGCTCAGAAGCAAGACAGAAGCAAAGTGTGAGCTGTTACTCATCAAACACTTTGCAAACCCACCTGCATATCCACCTGTCTACTCTGTTCAGAATGACGCAGAATAATATCTCGATGTGCTCTTTCTTTCACAGACATGCCTTTTTTTTTGGTTGAATAGTAGACACTTTTGACTGTCTACATTTTTTTTGTGTAAGTGAAGGCAGCAGCAGAGAAACACGAATAGCGATCGAAGCTTGCCCACTTACCTGCGGCGATGGAGGCCAGGCGGACGTAGTCAGAGCCCCTCTCCTCTGGTTCATATGGGTAGCTCTCCACCAGGCTGAGTCCTGCCGACACAGAGGAGATGGGTTAGTTTCTGTTGTCATGACAACCCATAATAATGCTCTTCCTCTTTGTCATTTGCTGTATTTGTCTTTTTTAGTAATAGTTATATAAGACAGACGAAATGATGCAAACCACTTCCTGCGTGCCTGAATTAACCTGTTCGGGTCTTTGGGGCAAAAGTGGCCTCTGTGCATTGTGTATGTACCCTGTGTGGTGATTTTAATAAACACAACTTCATTTGGAAATGTATACCATGTGAGCACAACAACTGAAATAACAAAATGACTTCGAATGAGATTTTTACCCCTCTTCAAACACAAGGCCACAAAATTACCTCTTAATGCAGCATCTGTGGTGGTTCATATTATACTTCACAGGTGAAAAGTTCAAAACAGTTAACAGAGGCAACTGATATGCACTGAACCTGGGACTTTTGGAGCCCTGAGGCAGCTGCCCTTTTTGCCGAGTTCATACTGCAGCCTTAACTCTGTGGAGAAGAAATTAAACTCTGAAGTAAATGAACTATAATTAAACAAAAGTGGGTTATATGACGCTAAAAACCAATTAGCAGCACTTTCAGTTACATATTAAAGTGGCACTTAAACATCTAAGTTCTCAAAGCAGCATGAGGTTACTGAAGGAGCTGTGAAGAGGCTATATAATCTTTGTCCAAACTGCGGCATGCATTTGTTAATAAATGCAGCTTGTTTAATGAACCAAAGTGAAGGGTCCTGAGAATCATGTGTTACCTTGTGTATGAACTGTCTTATATATTTGTATTTGACTTGCAGGATACTGCCAACCTTGTTCTACTGTTGCCCTAGTTTTCAATTGTTCTGAATATTAAAGGTATATGCTAAATGCTCACATTTGAATGTAACTGTACCAAAAATAACAGGGCTAAAAGTGGGAAATGACAATGACAGTACAAAGCACAGAAGCACAAATGTGATAAAATACAATGAGTGTGGATGAAACAAAAGGAATCACAGCCTCAGTCTGAACTATTTTTGACACAATAATCACTCTTTTCATTTTTCACCTAGAGTTTACCGTTGAGCCATCTGGAGGCGGACACCTAATTCGAGTGTACAGGGGCGGCATACACTTGATAATCCCAATAACATACTGTACCTGCTCCAGCCCACCTTCTGGGAACAGAACCATCAGATTCTGTGGGTTAATGCCAATCTTACCGTGCAGCACAGACTGGTGCAGACTCCAGTAGATGCTCAGGCAGTTCTTCTCCTTCTTCATGCCTCGTTTACATTGGCAGCCGTGCAGAGGGGTGGACAGCAGTGCCGTCATGGCATTCTCACACTGGTTTCGCGCCCCGGGCCCCAGCTTCACACTGCCGTCCCCCGCCACACACTGCCTGAGGGTGCGCAGTCGTGGGCTGCAGGTGTCGTCGCTGGAGCAGGTGTCTCCGGCACGCAGGCAGTCCCTCCCGCCCACAGAGAGAGCCATACGTGGGACTCCTACAAGATCGAGACAGACAGAGGACAGGTTAGTGTCATACTGTGGCCCCCTATGATGAGAACTGAGCAGGAGACTGGTATGTGAATTACTTGTCTGTACAAGAATTCACATTAGCCAATATATGCCCGGTCATGGCTGGTATTGTGTAGTTGTCATCGGTTTCCGGGTGCACATTTATACTCAATACTGAACCCATTCCAAAGATTTTTGTCCCTATCGATCATTTACACCCAAAAACATGGAGAATAAGGCCCAAGTTCAAAAATACCAGAGTTATCCTTTTTAAATGTGAATTTATACTTTGCAAAAGTTTGGTTTTTCCTCCTCTGTTATGACAATGAGAGATTCACTGTGTGAAACTGTGTGAGTGTTTGGTCATGTGACAATGATTCACTGATTAGTGTTTAAGACAGCCCCATCAATACCAGAAATTAGCATAGATTAAAATATAAATTCATATAATATTAAAAAAATATATAAAACACAAGCTATGTGTCGATGTGTGTAATTTTCTGCCCCACATGTGCCAGTACCATGTAGGCTACTGAACAGCTGTATGTCCAGCAAAGGTTTGTCCTTATAGTTTGATCTGTGCACCTTGGTTTCAGGTTTGCATGTGTTTAATTAGTTAAATGAATCAATTTTTGCACTTTTTACAAAGCAATACTTTGTTAAATAATCCAAATTCAATTTAAAAGGACACTACAGTAATTTAGTTCTGCACTTGAATAAACATAGGACTCACAAGAGACTGAAGGCTGAGGCTGAATTTTAGTCCCTATGAGTATGAGTCAAAATGTGTAAAATTTGTGGATTGCTCTTTTAAGTGAATCAGAATTTACTGGTGAATGAATGTGAGATTTCATGATCCACTGAATCATTGCTAAAATAATCTAAATTGAATTGAATTTAATAATTGGATTACTTTTTTACATCCTGTCAGAAGTGATCAAACTTCATCAATGATGCATCTCACTACTGTATTTCAGCATTTTAAAATTACATTCATAAACCCGAGGGGGGTGCTATATTATTCATGAATTCATACAGTTGTCACATGGAATACATCTGACACTGCTGACTGGATTTTGATGAAACTTGGGGGGATGATGCATCTCTCCAATACATCCTGACATGTTCAAAATTACACTGAAGTGTTTCAGTCGCAGTCAAAACAAAGTGTCATATTTGTTACAGAGAGGCCCAGAGATGGGCTACATCATTTGTGGGGTGGGGGGGGGGGACGTGTTTACTGTTGTCTTGTTTTATGTGGCACTAATCAGATGCAAGCTTTAGTCCCCTGAAGACAGCAACTGCTAGCATATTCACAGCTGTCTAGGAGCTCTTAGACTCTTGAAAACGTAGTGTTTTTTATTCCATCTGTGTGTCTAGTTTGGGATAACAGACACGTTACTGTAAACAAAATACCATATTCTACGAGTAACAACAGGGACAACATCTCTAACTGAGACTCAGAACTTAAAATAGATCCACAAAACTGCCCTGCTCTAAACTCTAAACAGTGGCAATGCTAACATGCTGATGTTTAGCAGTTGTAATGTTTACTATGGTCACCATCTTATGTTAGCTAGACAAAATGCTAACATTTGCTAATTACGTCCATCTGAGGCTGATGGAAATGTCATTAGCTTCACAGGTGTTTGGTCATAAAGTATTAGATAAATTTCAATTTCAATTTGATAACAGTGGTAAATAAAAAGTTAAGGGATCATTAAGTTATTACAATTTATCCTAAAGGGGAAACAAATATCTGTACCAAATTTCATTGAAATCCATCCAGTAGTTGTTGAGATATTTCAATCAAAACCACAAATGTCAGTGTCTTGGTGACTCTAGAGGATCATAAAAGTTGGGACACATTGTCTGGGCACTGTGGATATCTGTACCAAATGTAACAGAAATCCATCCAAAACTTGTTGAGATATTTCAATCTGAACCAAAATGACTGACATTGCTATCCCTACAGAGCTAGTATCTTGGCTCAAAATGATTCACTAACTTATCAGTGGGTCAGTTGGCACAACCTCATGCTGTGCAGCCAAACTTTTTTCAAAAACACACAAACTTTATTTTTTGACTGATGGAGAGCCCAAAGTTTTGCAAACATACTAAATCTGTCAAGTTGGATTTTGGTGAAATGTCTCTAAAATGATACGCAAGACATCTAGAATATTTCCATTTGAGGGAAGGTGAAGCCATAAAAAAATGGAGTCTTGGGTACAAACACCATATAAGTACAATGAAGCTGGAAGAAGCTGACACAGAATACATCTAAAATACTGTCAGACGGGGTTGAATAAGGTGATTTTTAACTTAAAACTATAACTATTTACTGCTCTCTTAGTATTTTAGAAGGTATCTAAAAACTATACAAAGTGATAGAGATTAGAGTTAAACAAGAAGAATTTGTTCCCCTCTGCAGGACAGATTCCCAGAAATCATGTCTAAAAGCATTTCTTTGTCACTGACTACTTCATGAGACTTTCTGTGTGGCGAGTTGTTTCAGTAATTAAATCTTAATCAAATTTGATTCCATCACAGCTCAATCTAGTGATGAGGAGTGAACACAGTATCCTGATAAAGGCAGGAGCTTGCTAATTTTCCACCGACGGACTGACAAAACTGCCAGAATTCTACATCTCTACATTTGACTCGAGCTGTAACTCAGAGTAACTCTCCCTGGGTGACGTGACTTTAGAGATGATCAGATAAAACAGACAGGGATAGAGCATGCCTGAATCAGGTTAACATTCTTAGCTAAAGCCTGCTGCACTGGTGGAGAAGAGGGGTTGACTGCCATGTGCCCAGCAGGAGAGTTCTCAACCTTTTAGAGGAATCAACTAATCTTGCAGCAAGCTGTCAATAAAAGTCTAGACAGACAGTGAGGCAAGAAGCTTGTTGCTATGGGTTCATGATGTTTGTGGATGCTATTGAGAGAAAACATCTGCCACTCAAGTGAAGAGCTCATCTTCGCTGAGGTCTTGACAGGCGCTGCTTAGTGCACCACAAAATATCCCCCTCCACAAGTCATTTATTCCACTGTAGAGTCTTAAAATCTAACATATTTTATGTAAAGCAAAAGGAGGGAGAAATAAATGCAGGGTGAGATAATGTCATTAGTTTCTGATGCAAATCAGCTCCACTTGAGAGTTTTCTTGGATCAAGTGGTGGTACCTTGAAAAAAGCGGAGGAATCCGCCTTATGTCAAGATACTTCACTGGCTCTGAGAAAACTCTTTAAATGCAGATTTGCATTGGAAATACACAATATTATCTTACCCCTGTGGTAGTTTTCTTCACTCCGTTCGAGAGAAACAATATTTAAACATATTTTGAGTCATTTCTTTTGCCAAGTGTGTGGAACTGCAGGTGGGAACAGATATGTAGGTGGTGTGCGTGGGTGTTCTGATACGGAAGGTGGAGCACAGAGGAACCTTAAAGCTAGGTTTGTCTTCCCTTGGCTTCAAGGCAAACGAAAAAAGCCCCTGGTGAGCAGCTGCAGCGCAAATCTTATTAAATTGCAACTAATCCAGTGTGGAGAGAGGTTTGATATTTGTCTGAGAAATTAAGCAGCACTCCAGATTGCAAGAGATAACTGTTTGCCTGGAAACAGAGCCGCTGTGCACCGGCAGTTCAAAGAGAGACAGTCAAAACCAATTAGGAGAAATCAGTTGCCTTGTCATTCAGATTCGTTCCATCCTATATGCCTTCCTGTTTATCCCACTGAGGTAAATAATCCATTTGAGCTCTCCCTCCCTCTCTCTCCCTCTCTCCTTTTTGTTTCTTCTCTTTGTTTCTGTTTCTCTGATTTCTTCTCTGCTTGCGTCATCATTTCCACTTATCTCTCTGTTCTCCCTCCTCCCCTGCTTTTCTGTTTGTTCTTTCATTTTTCCCTCTCATCCCTCACTCACACACGAACGCACTTGATACAGTTCAAGGAGCAGATTCTGAAATTAAAGGAATATTCTCAAAGAGGAGGGTTTCTCAAAAACAAAACTTAATTATCTTTTCATTCCCAGGATCTTGGGCTTCATTCTTTTAGCTAGAAACAAAAACAGCCAGGACAAATATGCAGCATCTAAACAACTGAATGTTGTTTTTGTTGACGGTGTGGTGGGATATGAATTGAAAGCAGCCATGATCTTGCAAGCATATACACATGTTGATTTACAGTTACAGCTAGTAAAAAAAACTTTTAGACAACAGTGGGTGAGATTATTGTGAATACCTTACAACAAACATGAAATAACTACCTTTTTACCCTTCTCTGTTCATCTCAGCTCGGTCCTCTGCTTAAATGAAACAGATGTAGAGGTGGTGACAGATCTAAAACTCCCCTCATCTCATCAGGTGGCTGCTCACGTCTCTCTGCCTCCCGACCTAAAACCCAGGCTCCTCTACAGCCATCAGGCATCAGTCACTGCCATCAGCTGCTAGCTATCTGCCAACAAGGGAGCGCTTCATTTAAAATCTATAAGAGCTGCTCCACTGAAAGCACTGCATTCCTGTTACGTCACAAAAAGTGAGCTCAATAAAGTTTTACTTCTCGATAACCGATGGTTATCACTGTAAAAGTTCCTAAAATGAATGATGGTGATAAAACTGGGATGGGAACAGATATATCGATGACAATGAGAAAATGAATTATGTGTTTGCATACAGTAAGCCTGACTCAGCCTTTTTTTTAATACAAGTCAATATCCCAGAAAAAAACAACAGTAATAACTTTACTGCTCATTCATCTTTAAAGTTGTGTTCCCTAAAGAGAGAAGAGTGTGGGACTTATATTATAATACCACTGTTGGATTATAACCCTGCTGTGTTTTTAATATTCATGAATTATTGTAACTTTCTGTTCATTATTTGGAAATGTTTTTTTTTTCACACAGACAGCTCTTAATGCACCACTGGCTGCCTGAAGAGGGGGACCGTTTTTTTTTTTTTTTCAAAACTGAATTGCCAACCAAGGTTTCCTCCATTTTGTATTTTTTTCTTTTTTTGATAAGTTTTATCTTTTATTGGTAGACAGCTAGGATGGGCTGCTACTCAGGTTAGTGCTGAAACAAATATTTGACATAGCGATTGATTTATTAGGCAAAAAATGAATATTAATACAGAACATCTCTGGGTTTTGGAGCAAAACAAACATTTTGAACAAATCACCTTGGGCTCTAAAAAACTGTGACTGGTAATTTTAATTTCATTTTATGGATTAAATGCAACCCTGTCTTCTTCTTTTCTTTAAACAGCCTGAGCACATCAATAAATAACATCATCATGCTTGAGTTACTACAAACTGAAATTGTATTGCTGCAAAAACATTTCCTGTTTTATAATATTGTCGGGCAAAACAAATTGAATATGTTGTCAGTCAGTGTTTTGCAGATATATTCAGTTTTTTGCAAGTTTACGCTCATTAAAAACATTTCTTCTCAGTGTTAATATCACACTTAATCTGGGTGTAATTCTGTCTCTTTTAAAACTTATCTGCTGTTGCAAACCAGTTTTATAGAAACATCAGTTCTAGCAGGTGGGGTTATAAAATGAATTGACTGGGTGAAAAAAATAGAATTCGCTTCAGCTCTAACTGTAGGCCGGTGAACTTGATTGAGACATTATATATGATACTGAGCTACAGAAATAAAGCTGACTTTAAAGTGGAACAACTTACTTTACAAAGATTTTTAGAGACTGTTCCCAGGACATTGCAGCATTCAACAAAATCCTTTCAGTCAAAGTCTTAAAGTCTGTATCTAAGCAGCAACTCTTAAACTCTTAGTTCCAAGTTCCAGCTCTGAGTTCACAATATTGACTGAACTGACCCAGATATAAGCTCATAAGTGATGTGTGAAGTTTGTTTTCTCGATTTAAGTTGATGCGCTGGGCATACTGCTGTTTGTAACTTTTTTAGGTTTGTGATTTGTTCACTACATCTCACACAAAAACCATCTCTCTCTTCATCAGTTGCTGTACGGCTGAGTGACTTGCTATATATACAGACTGATGAATCCTATTAGAGATAACAGGCTCTTGGATTGTTTGGTAAATCTTTGACAGTACCACCAAGGGACTGCGCTTTTGTTAGCTGTATATTGTAGTTCCTTATTAGCTAACTGCGCCTCCCTGAACACTTTTTAACCAAGATGACTCACTGCGGCTGCTGGGTCTCTTTTTTTTTCCTGCTCTGTTGTCTCTGTTTTCACAGCTACTAATAATGCCCTCTCTCCTCCCCAGCAGTGTTGCCAAAACAGAAAAAGCAATATTCTTCCCATAAATGCAAACACACACAAACACACATGTCAATGTGAAAGAACAAACATGCTCATGTGAATCCACTTATACACACAGTCTCAGAGTAGTGAAAAAACTGTTTAGACACATTACCATAAATTTAGTTTGCAGTGAGACTTCTTCGGACAATAATTGGTCCTCCAAATATGCTGCGATGAGGTCCTTTTGCTCTGTATCATTGATTCAGCAAAACATGATGAAATTTAGAAAGAGGAGCAAGAGACCACTCTGGCCGTGATGCAGAATGCTAATTTCCTTCCTGGATTCCTCAGTGACTAATCCATCCCAAAGAAAGTCAATATCATTCTGCAGCTGTTCCAGAATAACCACGCAACTGCAATCTGGACATTTTTCTTCGTCCTCTTAGAATTGAAAGTGCGTGTGGGCATGTACATCTCTGAGGCCTGAAAGCCCATCGAAAAACTATTTTTGCAGATGAGAAAATAACTTTCCTCTTTTGACGTGGAGATCCTACTTTTTGCAGACACGTTTATGTTGTGCAAGATAATAATAAATTGATTTGAGACTGAGCTCCTCATCTCCTCATTGGTGTGAATGATATGAAAGCGGAAAGAAATCATTACAGTGAAATTAAATTACTACTGTAGATCAGTATTTGAAAAAAGAAATAAAGACAAAGGCTCAAGACTTCAATCAGTGGCTCTAAAAGGTCTAAATTGGATATTATGATAATGAAGACACTTTTTATGTGAATATAAATTAGAGGTACTGCATGAAAGTATAATCATATTTAACAGAACTAGAATGGCGTTTGTCCTTTACTGAAAATTCCACATCTTTTCATGAGTATTCTGAAGTAGAAAGCAACTAAATACATTTACTCTTTACTCTTACTCTTTACTTTCCATTTTTGGAAACTCTCAACTTTTCCTAAAGGGCTCAGTTGAGATGGTTTTTCTAACAACTTTTTACTCCACTCCATTTGTCTCATAAAATAATTATAGATATTATCAGGTGCATGACTTTAAGACATTATTTAAGGAGCTCTAAAGAATCTACAACATCTATACAAGTTTCTCCCTTTCTTTGCTTCTTTTTAGGTTTTATTTTCCTGTTTTCCTTTCATCCTTTCTGATGTTTGTTTTCTTTTTGTTGCTGTCTTTTATCGACTGATTTGAAAGCACAAAAATCCCCAAGACAGGAGATGTGAGTCAGCAAAACTAAAATGTTCTCTGTGTACTTTACTTTTGATACATTAGTGATTTATCCTGACCACTTGTTCACTCTCACAGTGAAAATCTGAATGTTGAGTTTTTCTTGCAATGGATTACTGCAATTTTGAGCACTTCCTCTACCATTTCCCTACCTGCTCATGACTGCACATTTACATGAAATGTATGTGGGCCTTGCAACAATATTTTGCTCTATGAAGTAACTGTATCGACTTTCTACTCCAAATCAAAAAAATCATCACATGCACTTGAGAGCTTCCGAACATCTTGTCAGGACGATGTGGCTAAAACTGCTGAGACTTGAAACAGCTCAGGTAATGCAACAGTGAACTGGATGTCCTTTACAGTGAAACCACCTTCAAGCAGGCTGAGGTCCTCGATGGCCAGCAAAGGACTTCCCTTCCTCTTTGTGTTAAGATGGCTGCCCAGTGTGTCAGCCATGATGACCTGGTTATAACATGAGGGAGGATTGCAGCTGAACTTGCTTGAGGTTTGTGAAGATCCAAAAGGCTTCAAAGCTTTTCAGACAAGTGGTGAAACATCCTCAAGAACCTCTAAAAAGTCCAGTTTCTTTTGTAGAGCACTTAAAAAGACCATGACCTGGATGACTGAGAATCTTCACAACATCAAGGAGGCGATTTAGACTCTTAAACTGTAAAACGAACATCTTCAGTGACTCTTTTCCTCCCAATTCCTAAAGGATTTTAAATCAGGGCTGAGCCTTTTGTTGAAAGTCCACACAGAAACGTATGTGGAAACAAAACGTATCTACAAAACACACACAGGATGACAATGTTTATGTAGTGGCTGCAGTTTTAGTCCAAAGGTAAAACTGTGTTTGAGTCTGGAGGAACATGATGCTTGATGTTTTGAGAACTGAAGCTACATTGATGTGTTTCTGTGTGATGTTTTGTGTGAAATATATGTTGTTCTGTTGCTGGTTACTAAACTACATAGAAATGGACACAGATAATGTAGAGACTGAAGCACAGTCTTATTTTTGACTCAGAATACTTTGAGACAGCAGATTTTTCCAATAAAACCCAAAATAATAGGTTCCTGTGAGGTTAGTGTCTAAAAAGGAAAAGTTTGACATTTAGCTCATTCTGTTTCTTGCAGAGAGTTAGATGAGAAGATCCATACCACTGTCACATCTGTCTGTTCTTAATGAAGCTGGAGCCAGCAGCTGGTTAGTTTAGCTTTGCACAAATCTTGGAAACAAGGGGAAGAGGAATCTGTACTGACACTGATTTAAAAAATAATAATAATTTGTTGTTTTATGGGTTTCATGTTTGGGACAACAGGTGACAACAAGACTCAAATTTTTGTACAGGTTAAAAAGAACGAGAGTGCACACTAGTTAAGACTAATTAACACTGGAGAGTGTTAATTAGTGTGTCATCAGTGTGTGAATGTGTGTATATATGTTAGAGAGCACTTTCCTGTCTGGTCTCTACACTGTCAACTAGCAAAAAAATGAATAAATAAATAAATAAACAAAATCTTTAAAAATCAAAAAGAAAACATCAACAACAACAAACTGCACATCCATATATTACTACATACGCTGAGGCATTAATTGCAGCTTGTTCTCATACGTGCGATCCACCTGGCCCTGAACAAGTTGTCTCTCCTAAATGGCATGGTCACCATGCTTTAGGAGCCCATTAGTGGGCATAGCTGACAGCATACTGAACTACGTCCACCCTGCCAGCTGCACCCTGTTGTACCACGCCAAGAAGCAACAGGGAGGGTGTCGTACAAGATGACAATGATCCTGACCACAGAACAACTGGTTGTCAACAAGACATCCTATTACCTCTCGCTCTCATTATGTTATTCCCGTCTTTAGTTGGATTAATCGGCCGCTCAGGCGCACAAGGCAGAACAGGTGTTTACATCTCTTATTTGTCAATGTTGAGATGGACTGGGATAAGAAAGGGCCTTAATAACTGTTGTAGACCACAGTGTTGGTAGAAACATGCACTTGAAATGTCATCAGTTTGGAGTAAAATCCTGGGGAGTTGGGAGGAGAGAGACTGGGGAGAGGATGTTTTCTTGAATTGGATATTTTTTCGTTGGTGCCAGTAAATCCAGAGACTTCATAAAAGAGTCCAAGAGCCCAATGTCAGTCCAGATGTAATTGTTGCCAATTTTCTCAGTTAGAGAACAATCTGGGGAAACAAAGTCATTTATTTCATCTATTGTCTGGGTGCTGTCATTCTGACCTTTAAAATCCTTAGTCTTGTTTGAGCACAGTGGATTTGACACTTGCAGCCTTTGCTGTTGATTGCTTGTAATGTCGGGGATGTCGGAACTGAACCTTACTCTCACTGCAAGCCTGTGGATAGGAGTGACAGCTAAAATGTAAAAAACAGAAAACACTAGGGGCCGGGACTGAAGGAAACAGTGAGCTGAGTAGGCCTGTCACAGTCATTACTGTGACAGCTTTATTGTGATAACTTCAACTGACCACAGTCATTTTGAATGATCATTAGAATTGCCTCCATTCATTGTATAAATAAACAGAGAGATGTCAAACTTCCATCACTGTTTCCACATTGTTTTCTACCTTTGAGGTTTCACTGGTGCTCTTTTAATGATGTCACCTCACTGTGCCCCCTTCTCCTGCTATGCTTTAATAGGGTTTGTATATTTAAGCTGTTCTTTATGTTCTGTCTGCCCTAAAAGGTAAAAGGAAATGTAATTTTTACTTATATGTTCCAATGTTCAATGCCAATATACGGCTTCTTCATAATGTGTATATGTATTAAGAAACTTATAAGAAGAAACTATAATAGTGGCATAAAATGAACAGAACAAGACAAATTGAAAGACAACTATTTGTATGACAATTATCATCTACAATTTCATGATCATTACAAGCCTCTGAGTTGACAGTTACTTTCAATTATTTGAGTAAATACTGAAAGAGTCAAACAATAGCACACAGTCAACCCATCTGTCTGTCTGGCTCAGGGTTGCGATGGCAGCAGGGCAAAATGAGCAGCCCACACATGCTCTAGATTTCCTAATGGGATCCCAAAGTGCTCCCAGTGTCTGCTGGGAGATGTAATCGCACCAGTGGGTCCTGGGTCTGCCCATTGATCTCCAACTCCCCATGCCTCATGCATGGAAGGCTGCTAAAAGGAGGAGGCCCATGGGACATTCTTTCAAAGTACCCAAACCACCTCAAGTGGGTTCTCTCATGTCAAGGAGCAACTCTTGATCTCCTCATTCAGTTGCATAAAGGCAGGCAGAGAAATCCTGTCTTCAAATCTTATGGCCATGATCTTACTCTTTTAGTGCCAATGACAAGACATGTTAAACAGGTGAGTATTGAAACTAAGACGAGCCAGTAAATTCAGACTTTTGTTTTCAAACTGAGAGCTATTATCACCATCACATTTTAATATAAAATCAAGCTGCTGCAAACCACCCCAGTACACATTCAAGACTATGGTGTGCTGAAACAAAAGGACAACACCATCTGCAAATAAACCTTCCTTATGCCATCAGACTGGGTACTCTGGGAGAAGTAACACAAGCACAAGCAAAATCCACTGACATCTTGACCTGTGGCTTAAAGCTCATCTGAAATCTCCAGGACCTTGGAATAGACTTCCAAGAAAGGCAGATTTGTGTGATTCCCCAAGACCTGGCTCAAAACGTCCCAGTCCCCCCTTTTTTTTAGAGATGGATGATTTCTCACCTTTGTGTCAATTCCATTGGTATTATTCCCACAATCCATGAGACACCTGCTGACCATAAAAGCCCCAAACACAGCCTTCAGCATATCAGCCTGCCAGTAAGAAGCTTAATGACAATGAACAGATGATCTCCAACCCTCCAAATTCTTCCAGTTCTGACGCCTTATCACAGGTTGTATCTACTACGTTTAGGTGTTTCTAAAAGGGGTCCTTCCACCTTCCACCATCAGTTATGTGCTGCATGTGGAAAAAAATCTTTAACGTCCTGCCTAGGTCATCAAATAGATTTCCAGAAAATCTGAGGTGTCACCTGAAAGTTGACTTCTGTAACCTTTGCAATTTCTTGCCACACTAAGGTTTGAGGTTTCTTGACCTGCCTCCCTCTGCAGTGAGCGCACCATTGCACCAGTGTGCAAACCAGGCTTGAAAAACATCTTCTGCAGCTCGATGGTCTCCATCACAGCTGCTGCTCACCACCAAGTTCTTGGGATTTCGACTATAACAATCTCCAAACACCTTCTGACCACATCAACACCACTGACTGAGGTTTAAAAGAAGGTTAACTGGGATATCATCACCCCAACCTTTGTCTAGAAAAATACAGGTGCTTTTTACAGTGGACTTGGTTCACCTGTTTAAAAATATAAAATATGGACAGTAATCCATAAGCAGAGGTATTAATGTACACCCTGCTGGTGCTGCTTTTCATCCTAGCTTCCACCTCTCTATGCCTCCCTTTAGCAACATTTGCTCCTACTGGCATTTGGCACATTGTACTGGGGTGTATTGTTGTTTTCTGGCATAGAGTTTTGCCACATTACTCTGATGATATTTTTATTCTGTTGCATTGTTCTTTTCTCACTGTCTTCCACAGACAAACTGTTATGAAGTCTGATTGGAGCATAGAAGGAAGCTCTATCAAAAATTTAGGGAATTAAGCTCCTTATTTCTCGCTCTCTTTCTAAATACACATGCTGGAATAGCTACATCCCCCTCCACATCTCTCCTGCATCATCTCCTATCTCCCCCCTCTTTCCATTATAAGTACACATGCATGTATGAGTACACACAGAGACTACAATGTACAATGCTACAGTTTCTCCACTTACAATAGTCACATCAAACACATGCACAGTCTCTTGTTTCACATAGTCTTCTTCTCATTCCGTGTCTCTGCTGCATGCATAAAAAGTATGAATATCAACACCAAAATAACATGCCTTGAACATGCATTTTGGTGGTGCCTCAGCACTTCACCTCTCCAGGGTGCCCTTTCATGCTGTGTGTGTGTTTGAGAGTTCCTGTGCAAGGCTGAAATAAAAAGAGCTCTGTGTGTATGTGCTCTATCTGTCTGTTGTTTACTAGTGTTGGCTGAGAATTACATTCTTTACCTGTAAAAGTGTGAGTCTTCCTGCCAGCGTTCTCCTCCTGTTTGTCTATTTACGGTGCTTGTGTGCGAGTGCACACTTACACAAACATTTGTGTACAAACATTTTTCCGAAGGCGGAAATAATCTTATTGTTTGAGTTAATCCCCAGTGGGCAGAGCTACAGAAACAATGCTCCTCTGAATACTAGCTACTGGAAAACCTGAGTGACAAAGAGGGAACTTGTTTTTTGAAAAAAATTTTTTTTAAATTCATCACATTTATCATCTTGTAAAGTCACCAGGTTACCTAAAAAACACAGCTCCAGGCCAATACAGCTTTTCCTGACATAAAAATTTAACTATACTGAATATCTGACTTTGATTATATCGTTGGCTGGGTTTGATTTTTGTCAGTGTAGGGAGTTTCATTCACCATTATTTTTGCTTCCTCTAGTGTGTATTAAGTTTGACATGATCTTCATGACCCTACCCATGTTGTTACAGAACATTTATGATGACAAATTACAGCTAGCCACATAATTACATTCAAAATTGCAACAGAAAAATGCAGATAAGATGAACTGGAATCAGCTCTTAAGCTGACATATTTTTTTGAACTATATGAAAAACATTATCTTAACTGCTCCTAGCAAATGATATTAGAGCTGTGGTGATTAGTCGATCAATCAACTGGTCGAACAACAGAAGATTAATTGGCTAAAAACCTATTTTTACAGTCGATGAAAAATTTCAGTCATTTTTACAGCAAAAAAGTAAATATTCTCAGGTTTCAGCTTCTCAAATTTGAAGATTTGCTACTTTCCGTTTTGAACTGTTAGTCAGACAAAAAAAACAAAAAACTAATTGAAGAAATGACTGTGGACTTAGAGCGATAGTAAATTTAATTTTTTCACTATTGTTTTGAACATTTTATAGCCTGAACAACTAATCGATTAATTAAGAAAATAACTGTCAGATTAACCACTGATGAACATAATTGGTTGTTGCAGCCCCAGGTGATTTTGTCATTTCTGAAAATAACACTGACAGCAAGCATATGTCTCTCCTTATTGACTGGCTGAGGCAAAATACGACAAAATAACCCCTTTCTCACCTTAAATCCCCAAATCAATTAGAATGCTGTCAAAACAACAATACATTGACACATGCTCAGGGAAAAATGACTGTATTGATTATTGGGTATTGCTATATATACTAACAGTTATGTAATAATCACCCTCAGTCTGTGCTCTTTTTGCTCCATGCTCTGTCCATGGTGCTGAATCTGGAGCTGAACTCTACCTATAGCACAGTGTTGGGAAAGTTACTGGAAACATGGAATTAAAAAGTAATTACATTACTTTACAAATTACCAAACAGCAAAAGACATTAGTTATATTGCTCACTACATTACTTACTCAAGGTCCATATACCCTCCAACTCTGAACAAAACCCTGCTGACAGCCTAGCTAACATGTACTGGACCAGTACAGAAATAAAGCTGTTCAAGCTGTGTGTCTGACAGATTTTACTGTAATGATTTTCACTGTTGAGTCCCTCTTTTCAGTCAGATTTTTTTGTTGTGCCTCACCACACTTCTACATTAGTGTGCAACCTTCCATTATACACCGGGAAATAAACTTCTTTAAAGTTACAGATATTCCTGCCCGGTGTGAAATGACTTTAATACTCTAATCTGTCATATGCATGGAAATGAGTGAGTATACGTGGATGTATCTTACAAGAAATGTATGTATCTGTCTGCTCGGCTTTATATTGAGTGTGACTGCTGCAGAGTGTGTCCATGTGACTGCCCGCGTTGAGCTTTCTGTCTGTTTTGTTAAGTGTATGTCTGCCTCTGCTTGTACATGTGCCCAGGTCAGATAAGGTGATGGGATGAGGACACAATGATTGCAAGTCTGGGCTGTGAATGCATCACTGACCCCCAATTATAACTTTTACAAAGAGCTTTCCGAATGTATGTTTTAACCTGGAGGGCACAGGTCAGCAGACAATTAGAAATGGGAAAAGGAAAAAAAAAACAAAAAACTTTTCAATGAGAGTGAAAAACTAACC
Source organism: Lates calcarifer (assembly GCF_001640805.2). Lineage (NCBI taxonomy): Eukaryota > Metazoa > Chordata > Actinopteri > Centropomidae > Lates > Lates calcarifer. The sequence continues at coordinate 21,199,554 of NC_066851.1, read as the reverse complement.
TTGAAACTGGCAAATGGAGCTCTTTGTTCAGTGAGATGGTTTCAAGCCTTCGTGAAGTCGGCGTCATTACTGAGTTATGTTATCGTTTTTGTTCTCTGCTGTAGATGCCCTCACTGGCCAAGAATCTACTCCACATTAATTACTGATTGTGGATGCATGCTAATTAACGGCGTCATTCCAAAAGATAAAAATAGACAGGACTTTGATGTTAGCGCTTGGCAAAGCTCTGTGGTCACATACTCCTTGGGAAATGACCCGTGATAAGCAAGGAGGTGAGTTGATGTTTCATTATGTAAGGCAGCAGATTAGAAGACGCACCAATGGTTTTCGGCGTCCCCTTATCTCAGTTAGGAGAGCGTTATGCTCCATATGAGATCAGGATGAAATGATAATGTGTATTGACAGATTCACCCCTGTCTCTTTCTATCTCTCTCTGGCTACCTTATGGTCTGTCACGCTTTCACAGCAATATCATTCTGCATGAGCAAATTATCATTTTGAATCTCTTGGCTTCATCCAATGGAATAAGTTTGTGCTTTGGCTGGGTTTGATGTCGCTGTGCAAGAGTGACTTTGAAAATGAATTTTGGCCATTTTTTTTTTTTTACTCTATTCTTTTGCCACTGCCTGGTGCTGTTTATGTCAGTATTCTCCTGCTAATATGGCCTAGTGAGCGGAGGGCATCACAGTATTAATGTGGTCCTTGTCACTTCGAGGAGAGCTTTCTCAGTTTAGCTCTCTGGTCATGAGTTTGGAGCCAGAGGCATCTTTTTAATGAGGAAGAGGGACACTGTGACAGGGGCAATCTGACCTGATACAAGCCAGGCCTGAGCCACTGCTCCGTCCTGCTGTTCTGTATGTACACACTCACTGAAACATAGACACTGAAACTCACATACACGAATAATACACAAAACCTGCAGAGACAGATGAAGTCAGACACAAATGACTAGCTAGGCTCTCTTTGTGTCAAAAGCAATTTGAAGTGACTACTATAGACTGCCAAGTCTGGAACACACAGAGAAGCCTCTCTGTGTTCCCTCACATGAGCACGCTGAGAGCCTCCATCTGCACTAGTGTTTCACCCACAAATCATTCGCTGCCGGGGGGGAAAAAGACCTTGAAATGGCATTTAGACCACTGGATAGAATAAAAACACTCATACTTGTAAAATGTTGTAAACGCTGTAAGCACAGCATATGACACTAAATCAGTGAAACAGAAACAAATACACTGGTTTTAATTTGAAAAAGTACTGTATTCTGTTATTACTTTAGTGATCCCTGTGGAGAAATGTTCCCTTCTCCTGCCTCGTTACACTGGGAACTCTTCAGTACTGATATGATTAGTCAATTAGCTTCCTCCGACATGCTGTTTACAAGACATTAAAGGTGTGTTCATACAAGCCTGTTTGGGGGACTTTATTCAAATACTGCAGCATTTTCTCCGTAGCCCTTAGTCCCTCATGTAATCCAGGAACCAGTAATGAAATAAGACTTAGTACTCAAGTGTTGCACACAGGCACAACTTTGAGGTACTTGAGCCACCTGAGTATTTCTATTTTGTGCCACTTTAAAGTAAAATGGTGCTCACACATTAATGTAGTGAACAATAATCAGTGATAATAATTTATTTATAACTCATTGTCATCACTCATAGGGACAATATCTACATCTAGTTCGACTTCGACTAACAAATCCTAATTACTCACACACTTTTTCAATGCAGGACCTTCAGCTGTGACAAAGCATTTTTACAGTGTGGTGTTACTACTTTGACCGAAGGAAAAAAACTGAATAATTCTTCCAAAGCTTCCAGGGAGCACATTACATGGTCATACATGATTACAACCCTGTGGAGACCAGACTGCAGTGGTCTGAGAATAAGCAAGAATACTCTCCAGGTATCTATGGTCAGTCTATTGTTCTGTTGACCAGTTGGACCTTAAACATATGACAAAGTCACTGATTTTTACAGCCAGTACCTGGATACATCTGAATAAAATCTGTATTGAGCTGGTTACTAATGGAAATTTTAAACATATAAGATTAACCTGAAGGTTTGTCATTAAATATATAATCTAGAGTCTTTTCACAGCCAGGTAGACATCTAGCTTGTTCCAGGCTTTCATGAGCCATCAGGGATAGTGAATTTAATCTAAATTCAAATGCTGAAAATGATCTCAGCAAGCAAGGTTTTATAGGTATGAAGAACAGCCACCAGCAGCTGACTACTACCACAGTACACATTTCTCTAACACCTTTGCCCTCAGAGAATAAAACTGGAAATGACCGGTTACAAAAAGTCTGCCCTGTCCAATTAAGAAGCTAATTCTAACTTCATGTGACTTTTATTTGCAGGCAGCTGAATAGTGTGACATTAAATCAACCTTTAAAAAAAAAAAAAGAAAGAAAGAAAGAAAGAAAATTGCAGGTGTGATGACACCTTAAAATCTGTTGCCATTACAAACAACATTCTCTAAAGCAGCTGTGAAACTACATGACAGTGAAACTCTCCACAGAAAGCTGTGCTAACTATATTCTCTGAAGCAGCATTTGCTGTGGCTGTTGTGACAAAAAAACTCTTATGGTTCCATTAATGATGAAACTCTGTCAGGCGAGGTGACAGCTACCATGGACTGAGTGACGTACTCTAACTTTTCACTAACAGGAGAGAAACTGGTCCACACTCACTTGACACGCAGCACAAGAGAGGAATTGGAAGTGAGCTCTCTCTTGGCGTAGATGTGAGTGTGTAGGTGGTGCTGAGCTGCTGCTGCAGCTGAAGCCAGGCAGGGCAGAGCACGCAGAGCCTCCTTACTTTACTTAGTGTGCATAAAGAGTTTTGTTTCCAAGTCAAATATGTGCTCTTAGAAAAGGAGACAGCTACAGATATGGTGAAGTAGTTTTAATTAACTGCTGGAACAAAGCCTAATTAAAGTTGCACTTTATTGGAAAGTTGATCCATTTAAGATATAAGCCTACTTTTTTTTTTCCTCAGAAAATATCTATATTTTAAAAAAATATATATTTTCTGTTGTGCATTGCACGTTCCACTGGCTTATACATACAGTCCTATAACCCATATATTTTATACTATCAAGATATGCTGCTGTACTGTGGATTTCTACAAAAATGCCTTCCAACAAAAACAAGATGTTTGTTAAAATTTAAGGTAAAACTTGTTGTCAATCCACATTAATGTTAACCTTTTATTTTTTAGTATTTCTGGAAATTGAAATAAAAATCAGGGCAATACTATTTATGGTGATATCCAGTGGCCACATTAATGAAGATGTGATATTGGTGCTCCTGTTTTACAAGTCTATATTTTCAGCTGCATTTTGAAATTTTAAAATCAGGTGAAAATTAGATTTAAAAAGCCTCTTTCCTCTTTTTTCTATTAATGAAAGCATATTTTAAGCTGTGCTAGCCACAGTGATCTACTGTATGCCCACATATAAAATGAAATTTGAAAGGCGCTAGACATCATCATGATGGATGTGAGAGGATCTGGCCTAAAGTTTGTACTAACTTTGTTTTACACACTCAAGGAGGAATGATCAGAAATATTGACAGACCAAGAATAAATGCAACAGCTGGGTCTAAATGGGTTTCACTCTCCCAGCTCAAGTGTGTTTTCAAGCATGACGGCACCGTTGAAGTTTGGTGTTCGGTTTGTCAGGAGCTGGGTTGAGTCATCGATCCACTTGATGCCAAGTGTTGTTTTGTTCACCTCAGAAGCACTTTTAATCAAGTGATTAACACCTGACCTTTGATTACACACTACTAAGTCTTTTTTTCTGCTAACTTTTTAAAAATATATTTATGCTTATTTTCAAAAGCCCTGCACACCCACTTGGGTGTTTTCAAGTTCTGGCTGATTAGACGTCTGTTTGGGTTGATGTTGGGGAGGGGGTATCTGAAGTCATCAAGCTGATCGAGCTTATTATGTAAACCAGAGTTCTCAGGCTCTGCACAGGCACCTTAACGTTAGATAGGACAACAGATCACATCTGGACAGCAACAATTCATCATATTTGGACTGGGAGAGGATATCGAGTTGTTGTGAGTCCAGACTGAACTTCAAGTGAAGTCACAAGTGAGTCATATTAAAGTCACAGTCTTTCTGTGATGTCATCAGGTTTATGACTCGACTCTGACTCAAATCCACAACTTTAATAACTGTTCATTGAACAACTATGTGTATTGTGTAAGCTGATTTTATATTCGGACAAAGACCAAATGAAATAAAGATGATAGTTGTCTTGCCCTAGCAGGTGAAATAAAGCTAACAAAAGTATCAAATGCTTCTTACTTCCTGATATAAACCACGAAATATCAGATCTGAAAGCAAATAAACAAGACCACAAATCACAAAACATCCAATCCTAACTTTCTTTACTCGACAGGTTTCTGACACATTTTGTGCAGTGTATCAAATATTGTGGTTTGATACCCAGCCCTCATGTCTGAACTGGAGCTTAGGTGGAGATGGTAAGAATCCTCTCACCAAACCCATTCTCTTTATCCAGCACAGATTGTGAGCAATTGGACAAATGGTGGAAGAGAAAACACCTGTTATTTGTTGGTAGAGGGTTGGTGGAAAATGCTGAGATGAAACAACCAATTTGGGATGGATTCACAAGGCCTGACTTTAACTCTGTGTGATGCAGATCTGATCCTCTCATGGACGATTACAGAGGAACAAACCGTGTTGAATCAGACTTTTTTTGGTCTGAAACTCAAATCTGACCCTGAGCACTCAGTAATGAAAAGCCTCAAAGAATCAGATGCCCTTCTGTTTAAACAGCAAAGATAGCCTTCTGTGTGTCACAAGTAGATAAAAGTTTGATTATCTTTTCTATTGTGTATGCAGCTTTAGTTTATGTATGCAGATGCCTCATGGAACCATTTCATGAGCTTGGAATTATGAGTTCCCATCTGCATGCAGAGCAGTTCTGCCATTATCAAGTGTGAAAAAAACAACTTTTGCATGTGCATGTTTTAATCATTACTGGATATTTTCAACCTAAGCCTTTTGGTTTTCAGACAAAGGCCACAGCTCCAACCAAAAATAAAATATACTCTAGCTTTTCAAACTTTTATTATAAAAAGTGAAGTCAAAAAAGTCAGTAAAGTTAAAGCCAAATTGAAAATAAGAAACTGAAATAAAAATTAAGGCTTGAAAAAAAGGTCCAGTGGCAGATTACCAATAGCAGACAGACCAACCAATTTTGACCAAAATGTCATCTGGAACCTTAAAATACCAAAGTTCCTTTGGGAATCACAGAATGAGTCAAGCACCGGTTGTGAGATGAAGCAAGAAAATTGAACCCTGCTCACCTTCTCCTTCACTGACTCTTCTGTACAGTAAATCAGCAGAAAGAGGGACCGAAGGTGGTTTTGAAATCCCAGAGGACCAAGCTGTGGTTGCATGATTTGGTTAATCTGATTCAAAAAGGTCTGTAGTTTTGATTATAGCAGTGCTGGGATGTTTTTTTCGTTGGCTATGCATCCTCTGTTGGGACAAAAACATCTGAGCTCTTTTCCTGTCCTCCATTCTCTGTATTTATCGGTTCGTAAAAATCTGAATTTTGCTAGTAGATATTGTGTAAATGTCCCATTGAAGGCACAAGAACAAACATAAATACACAGAAAATAAACATACCAGGGGCATAATGCAAAGCTATTATATGTTTCTGTTTATCTATAAAAATATCTATACTCATGGCTGTTTTGGATTTATATCAGACAAAACTCTGAAAAGGTCCGATGGCAATTTTACACATTTTAAGATGATCCCCAAGTTCAGCTCACTATCGTCACATCTACTGTCAGGCTCCAGGATCGGATGTTGGGGTAAAAGTAACATCTGTGAAGATTTATCCTGCACTCCCCAACAACTCTGATATAAAGGTTATTGAGGATTAAATATGCTTAAACGACAAAGCATATTAAAGTACAACAGCAACAGTACGACAAGTCCTCTCGTCTTAATGACTATATAGGTTGTCTGCATCTACCCTCAGATACCAGGAGCAGGTACATGGGACCTTCACTGTTACGGCAACAATAGTAAACATGCAGTTAAGCCTGTGTACAATATGAACTATGGGTTGTAATAACCTACAGGGATGTTTTCAGGGAAACGGTCTCTCTGATTATCAAATTTCAGAGATTAACTTCAAAACCAGGCTACGTTCACCTCCATGTTTTTTAGGTTTTGTGTGTACGTTCTGACAAATTCACATCGTGTCATGTAGCACACACTGTAGCTACTAGCAGTCTCTGTTTGCACTGTGCTACGATGTTGACATACGCACTTGAACTAGAAGCATGAATTGCTTTTATAACAGTTATTATTACCACAAGAGGTGATGTTAAAAGGAACCCCTTTTTATATGATTTGAATATGGATATATTTATGTTGATGTTTATCAGCGATGGATATCTGAGATCCTGATCCTGTGACTTTTAACTGAGATCCTGATCCTGTGACTTTTAATGCAATGACTCTGAGAGAAAGAAGCGTGATGTTTGTGATAATTTGTGTCAAGTGGGTAAGAAGTCCATATCCAAAAGGAAATTACTACTAAAAACTCGGGGTATTATCTGTTCACATCCAAATAATGTATTAGTAATGTGTTACATCCCTAATCCATACATAAAAACTTACTAAGAGGGTTTCTGGGGGCTGTTATCCTTCTACACTGAGGCTCAAGTGAGCTGCTGTATAAGAATTTGGTTTCTTTTCATGAAAAGGAAATCAAGACTTTACTATATTGGACTGTTCACTGTGACAAATGTTCTCCATTTATTGCAGGAAATATATGAAGAACAGTGGTTCTTCATAAGAGCTTATCTTTGAGGCTGGCAAAACATTCTCTGTAATAATAGAGGCAAACTTTCTGAAAAAAACGAGACAAAGGGCTTTGCGTCTGCACATAATGCTTTTTTTTTTCTGGCTAAGGATATTAGAACCTTTGCACTTTTAGCTCCAAAGGAAAATAACTGATTTAATGCACTCAATTTAGAAGAGTTAGTAGGGAAGTCTGATAAAATGCTCCCAAAAGACTTTACAGAAATAAGCTCTTAAATGTGTTCCATGCTTATTTATTTATTTATCCCCCACCCTCTCCAAACTCAAAAAAGGAGTTGTCTGCCGTTGACCCGAATAAAGCTGAAAGTTAATATTTTTTACTATGAGGCCTTGCCATGGGCTTATTCAAAGGAGTCCCATGGGCAAGCAAAAGGATTATATAATTCAGGAATATGTAACTTTGATGTAAGTGGGCAGAAGAAACTTTGTGGTCAGATAGTGCCGAGCAGAAAGTGTGTATGTGAGTGTGTGTGTGTGTGTGTGTTTGCAGCCCTTAAAGTGACATAAGCATTCAAGTCATTCAGAGTTATAAATGATGTAATGTGGTTGTAATAGGGATGAGCTGCACTGTGGTGGCACCCTGCAAGGTAGTTGGGATAATTATAAATTGGCTCCTGAAATATTGACAAAGGTTGGGGAATTTCAGCAAGATTTGTGTCTTGGTGTCTCTGTCATTGAGGGTACCATTCCAGATGATTGGGCATGTGTACTTGTTGCCGCTGGGGACTCTGTCAGCATGGTTTTGTTTGGCTGTAACTATCTGTGCAATTTGTAATAGAGAGAGGCAGCTTTTAAATTAAATTTGTGCTTTTTTATGTAGGCAAAAGTAGAACAAGATGTTCTAGATTCATGCCTTACTCATTCAAATTATCAAGACTTTCAAAACATCTTAGGTAATGTTCATTGTACAGTGACATGCAATTAGGGATAGTTAGAAAGAGTGAATGTAATATATACATGTGTGTGTGTTTGTGAATGTGATGTGGTTCTAGTGTATGAATCAGATCATGTTTTGTGAAGCTACTACTACTTTTCTTTATATTCCTTTTCTTTTTTTAACAGTTTAAGAGCAGAACAAGTTGTAAACACAACATTTACATATTCTCCCCTTATGAAAGTCTAATGGTTATTGTGTTAGCAAACAGCTATCCATTAACACATCTAGAAAGCACAGGGCAATGTTAGCATTCATTTGGAGTTGTGTTTCTGGTCCAATATTCACTTTCCTTTTAGTCCTGGTTTGGTCTCCACCAACACCTGAGGCCTTTTTAGTGGCTAAATACGCCGCTATGCTCTCCAGCTATTGGCTAATTCTGTTTGTTTGCTGGTTGGTGCTGGGCAGATAGCATATGTTTGGTTTATTGGAGTGTTCCTGAAAACACCTGACTGTTGCTGGCCCTAAACCTGAAACACAGAGCTGAAAGATGCTAAAACACTCCTTAGTGCTGAAGAGAAAGGTGAGCCCATTTCATATTACATGCACTCATTAATTAAATGAGAAAGGGAATGAAAATTAGAGACTATAGTCTGTACTTGTGTTACTCACTCTCTACTCATACTGTCGCAGATGTAAACATGGTACTTTAAGGGTGTGAATTTATACACTGTGGCATCACAGACAAAAGCATTTTTTCCTTCTGAGATGGTGCACTTGTTTTTTTAAAGATACCACCAGTGTTATTTTTTCACTTCATTATCACCAAACAGGATTAAAACTTGTAGATGTTTGTGTAGATTTATCAGAGTGACATTTTTCATTATTTTCCAGCAACTTTGAAAGTAAAAGAAGATTTAGTTCCTTCTTGATCAAAGTTTCCATCAACCAGTTGTAAGCAGCCTTGACAATACACCTGCATGCACATACATATCATCTATCAACAGAAAAAAATCTAAATTGAAGCTTTGGATTGAATTTTTCACAAACACAAACACGTACATCTTGAACGGATACATTTTCAGCCTGCTTGAGTTTCATAATGATTTCGAATACCTGAGCGTTCACAGTTTAGAAACTTAAATCTTTTTTTGTCACTCAGCAAGAGGCAAGAATTTGTATGAGCACGGAACAGTTAACAGTACTCAGTGAACTGTACACAGAAAATGCGATCAGTTTCACCTCTGTGGGTTTTCAGGAAAGGCTGAAAATGAATGTGATGCTTGGAGATTCCATTGACCATAGCCTGCAGCGAAACAGGCTTTTACAGCAAGCAGGAAGTCAACTGGCATCAGCCTATGTCCCTGAAATAGCTGGAATAAAATTGCCCCATTTAGAATGCACGGACGTTCAATATCAACAATCATTCTGCCGTTTAAAATCCTTTTCCAATATGGGCCCGTAAATACCGACATTGTCACCCCCCCCACTCTTCTCTTGACACAAAGCAATATCGACCGTGAGCTATCGACCCCGACTGGTCCTAAATCTGAGCAGGAGACGTAGTTGTGCTCCTGCCAAAGCAATTAAAACCCCGGCGAGACCTTCAATGGTTTGTCTTTACAGGGAGGGGTATCAATACAAACAGCAGAAAAAGAAAAAGTTCATTAAAAAGATGCTGTGAGACAGTGAGAGGAAAGGGGCTTAATCACACACTGACATGCTTCCTCAGCGCTCACTATGTTTTTCTTGAGAACATGCCGAGCTTGTGCCGTAGGGCACTTCAGTTTAAAAGAATACATTGAAGCTCTGTACTGTGTGTCTCATATCAAACAATCCATAGCATACATCTTCTGTCTCCTGGGATGAAGAATTTCAATTGCTGTTTCAACTTTAGAGTGTTTCAAGGTGCTGATGTAATAATACACAGAACGATTGTTTGAACGTTTCAATCACCTGACGCCTCAGACGAACCTACAGCGGCCGTGAACAGGGGGTTCCGGAGCAAACTTTCATTGTGTATTGATCTGTGTTGTCCCTGTGAGAGGGACTCATGGGAGCCAGGGGCTCATTAATCAACCTGACACCCAGAGTGACACACGGGGCTGAGGCAGCAGCATCGCAGCACTGGGACGCCACTATGAACACCTCTTCTTCTTCTTCTTTGCCCCCCCCCCCGTCTTCATTCTCCCACTCTGCCTGTGAGTCACAAGAAATGCCGAGGTTGTAAGTGGGTGATATCAGCATATACTGCACAGCCCCTGTACTCCTCTCTCTCTCCCTCTCTTGTTTCAACACTGCTCAATCCCCAAAGTCCCCCTAGCCATTCATTTTACTCATAGGCATTTCACAAAACCCTGAGCTTTTGACAAGATTCAAAAGACATATAACACTTGAAAAAGGCAAATATACAAGCCTGTGTATCAATTTCTATCTGGACCGGCTGCTGTTTTCCCAAATTGTTGAGTAAGCGTGAAAGCTGCTGTCAGCTTTAAATGCAGTCCAGAAAAGTGGTCTCCAAACCACCTTAAATTGGTGGTCTGCATGCTGCAGTGCCCCATTCCGCACGAGTCGCACCAGATGTAAAGGCAACTCCATCCATCGGCACGACAGAAGTTCAGTAACGTGACTGTATCACATTAGTGGCATCTGTAATAATATGCAGCGCAAATACAGTATGTGGCACTGTAACAACAGGTCTGAAAACACATTTGTAGTGCAAATGTATGCAGTGGAAATAGATCTTATGAAAGCCTACTTTGTAAAAAACAGAATGTACTTTGTTTGAAGGTGTTACATTACAACATGCTGAGACTGTTCTTAGGCAAAAAATGATCCTATAGTTCGGCTGTGTGAGCAGCTTATCATGAGCCATAGTTACATTTTGACCTGTGACCTGCAGCAGTCATGGTAAGTATGACAGGAGCAAAGGAGGAAGTCAGCTGACATAGAATAAAGAGGGGAGGGGGCACAGAGGGACAAACCACCGGACTTTCACGCATGAGAGCAGTGTTCTTTTCCTCTGTGAAACTGAACATTGTGTCTTTTATCTGTGACAATGGACAAATTTTTAATCCAAACTACAATCCTAAACCTCACCATGTAGCTTTTGTGCCTAAATGTAAACCAACCATGGCCATTCCACAGCCTTAACCATGTGTTTATTATTGTTACCATTATGATGAAGGTCCCATACACTTGCTGATGGTATGTTCCTATTCAAGGGTAGCGACTGGTAACCTATATGGTTGTTTATGTTGGAGGATTTGTTGGACATGCCATGACCCTGCACTTAAACTGGGATTCATCACTGCATCAAGGCCAAAGAACAGCATTAAAATAAATCATAATAAGCCTTTTCCTGTGTTTTAAAACACAGCACATGTCATACAGTGACGTAGAGAGCAGAGACAGAGACAGGCCAGCACCTGGGGATTTACAATTCTGCAGCTTGCGATTTATGTCCAGTGCCAACATTCAGTGTAAATGTAATGCATAAAATTTACATCCTGTCAAAGACCTGCAATTAATGTTTGTCTTTCTATTATAACTATAACCACAATCTTTCCTTAAACCAAGCTGCCAAACCCTACCAATACCCCAACCATAATTTATTTGGAATAACCTCCATCCTGTCCGTCCCAAACCACTGAAGACATAAACTCCAGTCTAGTCTCAAATATTTGGAAATAATGTTTAAAGACAGCAGCAGGGTTTATAAGTGGCAGAGAGAGGGGAGGGTTGCAGGTTTGATGAAGATAATGCCCCTAAATTTCTCTTCTAACTTACCAACTGTGAAACAAAAACAAAAAATCTAAACTAACTAACTAAAGTTAAATTATATCTTGTTTTTTTCCATAATAAAATAACAGAAAAAGCCACTGATATGGCTGCCATACAAAATAAATGGAAACGTCTGTGCTAAGCTGGTGCTTTTTTATTCAAATTCTATTAAATCTTGTTGAATGCTGCAGAGATGAAGCTATGTAATTCTGGTGTATAACATACTCACAGATGAAATCATTTTATAATTTGCTTTCATCAGCTAATCTGCAAACGACTGAAATACGCAGGAATGAACTGGAGCTGCAGGTGAGGATGACATTGAGTTTTCCCCATGGACCACCAAATAGAGACAGCTGTAGTTGCTAAGAGACTTTTGATGCACCTGCAAACCCTCCACATGCACCACACCAACTTTCCTTCTGTCACTTCCTATCTACACACACATGGGGGCTACTGTTGGCTGATGTCACCATGCGCCACCCACAATCTCCCTCCATCCCATCATCCTTTTTGTGATGCACTTGTTCTTTTTCTTGTCATTTTTTATTCTCAGAATTTTTTCTCCCTCACTGATGCACTTTATGACAAACCTGGTTGTTAAAAGCACTTTATAAATAGATTTGACTCGACTTGACTCTGTGAGGGAGTCACCAACGTGTAGGAACATTGCTGGCTGTCACCACTGAGCGCAGCCAGAGAGGGCCGTTTGGAAACCAGCCACGTACTTTCTGTAGCTATCTGAAGTCTAAGAGGCAGCAACAAAACAATGTCAAGCACGCTACTACTTGAAATCCCCGTAGCATCCAGGGTCACAGCGGTGAGAGGAAAATATGAGCAAAGATTCAGAGCTAAAGACTTCATCACCTGTGGTAAACTTTGATGCACACACTCTGATGAATAAATGATGAAGTCAAATGGCCTTCTGGCAATTTTTCTGAGGACACATTAGCTGAGTGATAACTGATGGAGAACTGATGTGTAAATAAAGAATCGTTAAGTGAAATAGATAGACATTAACCGCAAAGGCATGGATCTTTACAGGGAATGAGCCAACAAACTGTTGAACCATACCAAGATAATTAGTGATGGAAAATTCACGGGAAGAAGCATGGAGTTTCATGCTGTGCTAATTATGTTTATCTTGCTGGTATAATTACTTTTAATACCTCTTGGCTTAAAAAAACACAGGCATATCCAATTCTGCAGTAGAAAAGCATTTCTTAACATAGCACCAGAGTGGAGTGTCTCCATTCATAATCTCCTGAGAGAAAAGTCATTATAGAGAACCGCGATCCCGCTTGTTTATTTCTACTCATCTGCAACACAATGGAGTCCTGCAATGCAGCGACCATGCAGAGACATGAAAATGCAAGACTAAAATAGGCTGTTTTGTGCTTATTGATGCCTTGTCATGTTTCGTTCCCTTTTCCCATCTGTTTACAATATGACAATAAGGAGATTGTGCATCCAGCGTATCACAAGTGACAATGCAGGAGAATCAGACAAAAAAAAAGCCTAAATCTTACCCTCCAGAAATGTACAGATTTAATGCATCACAAGCCACAGCAGAGGATTTTTGTGATTGAGGCTGGAACAGTATTGTTACCAACCTTTGACAGAGTGCATCAAAAAATCACTGCAAACCACAAATGAACACAATTTGGTAGGTAGGTATGCACAGGTAACAAACCAGTGATGAGTGTTCCTGCATCAGTGAAGTTATGATTTGCAGCTTGTTGATCAGTCAACAAAGCCAAAGAGATAGAGGTCAGTGGTTAAATCTGCTTGTGGTACACGTGTTTGCTCCACTTGTGTGATTTAACCGACAGTTCAACAATTGCTTCCCCATGTTCTTGGTCCACCAGGGCAGAAGTGAGCACTGCTAGAATAAATGCCAACCAACTGGCCCTGCTAACAAGTACTGCCAGTGATACCAAAGACACTTTATTCCTCTGTGCCACAGAGCTGTACATTTGTCCAGCGACTGTTAAAAACACATCAGCAAGCCACACCAATGCACTGGGTGACATGTCCTTTTATTATAATGAACATGGGCTCTGTGTATTAGCACTCCCACAACAAACTGACTATTTTCTCCTGTTTGGGCAACCTTTGTGAAAAACTACAATGCCCAGCTGTTTTAAAATAACTGAAGTATACATTTGTGAGCTGCTTTTATATCTTAAGTAGGAACCGGTGGGCTTGAGGCTGAGTGCCACAGACAGGGCACAGAAGTCAGAAAGTATTGACAGATCGACTAACAAGTTGTTGGTTTTAGTCGTTTCATGAAATTTACTGACTATTGAATGACACCAGCCTTGACCTTTGATATACAGCAATTCTATCCATTGTCAGTTAACAGTAAATTTACCATCTGCTAGGAAGAAAATACAACAATTATCTTGTAATACAATATTATCTTTAAGGACCTAATAAGCATGTTTTGACCTGTCGACGTGAGCTATATTCCCACACTGTGCCTATTGGAAAAGTCTGAGTTACAACATTTATGTTCCTCAACTGCTCATAAGGAAACATAGGACTTTTTTATATCATTTTTGTCTAACATTTCTGATTTGTCTCTCACTGTGTCTTTGCCAACAAAACATTGGCTTTTCCAACAGCCATCAAAATAAAATACTGCACAGACTGAAGGGATGCTGCTGTGCCCAGCTGAAGGAGAAACTCTCTTTTGTGCTCATTGTCCAAAAGCAAAAACTATTACATAACTATTTGTATTTTTCAGCAAAATATAAAGTTGTATTGGTTATTGTCCAGTTTTCTACTGATGGGAAATTTCAGTCTGGCACTCAGTTAACAATGCCAAAGTCATAAATACCTTTAAAAATGCAAACACACAATACTCATCATCTATCTGAAAATATGTCGAGTTAAACATTGCAGATTTAAATGTCTAATCAAATGCACCAAAATACAATTTTTGTTGCTGCCAGTTTCAAAATAAACGTTTCACCTTAGGTAGTGAGCTGTGAGCTCTAAATCTCATTCACATTAGCAGGTGAGGCTATCATCTGTACTGACTTAATCTACAGGAAAAGGATCAGGGTATTTTGCTCGAGGAAATCTTCGACCTTTCAGAGATGTGACAGTCTCTCTGATCTACTGGCCATCATTTAAGTTCACCATTTTAGACATGAACATCCATGTTGGAGCAGTTTTTGAAGAGACAGCACTTTATTTTTAGGGGTTGCCAGCAAAAAAGTTTCTGCTCAACAGGAACTCCTCGGGAGGCCTTTCCCAAGGGCCCAAAACAAATACAGGGGCTTCCCACAGCAAGTTTGCAAAGTCCTGATGAATAATGCAAATTCATTAAGCCTGTGCATCACACCACCTTTTCTCAGAATACTAATCATCCTGACAGTGTAATATTAGAGCCCTGTGTACCTCATGTGAACTCTTATCTTAACCCTTGCACACCATAGAGCTGTAAACATGAACTAGCTTGTTTACGCAAATTTCACATTACCCTTAGCGTTCCTAAAATGCCACTCTGAGGGGGCCCCCGATGCCAACTTGCCAACATGCCTGGGGTCCCTGATGCCTTCCATTACGTTCCAGGACAAACGCTTATCAGTCCAGCACAAACAGTTGGGTTGAGTAAACATGTTTACAAAGTTATGATCTGAGATGAAACACGCTCTCCTGATTTCCCACTACTGGTAAACATGTTTTCTCACCTAAGACACTTCACACTTCTCCTCAGTTCCCTGCCACGTAAACACGTCCGGTTCATTTTTTGGTGAGTGAAGATTTATACCCAACTGACCCGCTATCGCCCAATACTTGCCTGGCAGCATGGCCCCAGTGTTATATCAACAGATGTCAGATTGTGTAGGCATCATAGTTAGGATAGGAGAAAAGCACACTCTGCTCTCTTCAAAACTGGGAGTGCTGCACTTGACCTTGTCCATTCCAATTACAGCAGCCCTGCAGCCACCATCACACAGTGTGTCTATTGTCATCGGCTTGATAAGACCATAATGTGCACAGTGTAAACCTGCAGCTACACTGCAGGGAGAGCAGGGGTATGGGATACATACAGTCACGCACATAGGACTGCATTCTCATCTCACGTCAACAGTCGCATGGAAAGTCAATACCTATTCCACGTTTTAGGGAAATCACTCCAGTCAAGATAAAAATACAGGAATGGAAAAGGGATCTTTATCAAAGAGAAGAGATTTAGAAAAAATGTTTCTAAAACAGGGAGGCAATTTGAAATTTTGCACTTAACCTGAGGGTTTTTTATTTCAATGTATTGTATCTCTTTTACTTAAATTTTTTTATGATAATATTAATTTCAGATAAAGAGGAAATGTGTGACTTCCACCTAGCAGCTAGTCAGGGCATCTGTAAATGCTGAAGAGATGGAGGAGATTTGATTGTACAGTGTTTTGACAAATAAGCTCCAAAAAATATAAATAATATGCTATTTTATAATGGAAAATCAGACTGCCTTATCAGCTTTGTGTCCATTGGCTCCTACCTACTACAGATTACAGATATATAGTTTCATTAAAAAAAAAAAAAAAAAAAAACTCAAACTGAAGTAAATAGTCCAATTGATTGGAACTATGTTTAGCTGCAGATTAATACACATTTGATGTTCTTTTTGAATTAATTCAAGATATACTACAAGGGCCTTGTTTACACTACTGAAGAAAATATCACCCAGTGCAACTTAGTGCCTCATTACTGTGTTTTTAATAACTGTCTGGACACCAGTGGAACTCTATGGCACAGAGGAACAGGCTACATCAGTTGTCAGCAGGTCCAATATGTATGGGATTAAAAATATAGAATTTCACCAGACTCATCCTTTAAATATTGTATTTTGTAAAAATTATACTTCGAAATATGGCTGTAATTTTGTCTTGTGTGTCTGCATTTATTGCATTTCGTATTCCTCTTGTAAAGGCAGATGACCAGTTGATGAATTGTACTTAAAAGAAGAAGAAACAGAGCCATATACCAACCTGCTGAGGGGAAGACAGATGAAAATGTTTGGGCAATAGTGCTCAGTATATCAGAGGAAAGCTGTGCGACTTGTGTAGAGGCTCATAATGATCTGCGCCTTGCTCCAGTATGTTCTCAAAATCTTTCTGGTGGCCTGGAGACACTGGCCATGAAGTCATAACATTTACAGTTGAAGTCTGCTGACCTTTGTCAACCCTTATCTCTCTCTCATGTCATACACTGTCAGCTTGCTAAAAAAAAGAGGAAAATATGTCCACAATTACTTTAAAAAATGGTAGAAATAACTCCAAACACTTTTGCAGAGTTTCAGATAAACAACACTGAGGAAACCAAAAGTGGAGGCTGGAGCAAATCTGTCTGTGGTCTGTCACACTATCTATCTCACTATCAAGGTGGCAATCAAAAGGTATGGCAGGCCAGAGGAAATGGCAGTAATGACAGACAAAACTCCTGACTGCAGAAGGTCTGGGTTAATAGCCTTTTGTATGGTTTCGGGTGCTCTGTTTCCATGGGGACATTTTATCAGAGAACCCATAGCTCTCATCCACACTTTGGTACAATGTGATTACCACCAGACAAACACCAGGAACACCTCATAATCATCTACATGTTATCATCCAACCACACATTGTTAGGTCTTCAATGATCTAAATAATGTAGGAGATAAGTATCATTAACCCCACTTATAGATCATAGATCATCAATCAAAATCTAATCTTGAAAAGCTTCTCAGTTCAGTTGTGTTTCTGGTGGCCAACCTTACAAATCTGAGTTCATAACAAATCCACACTCATGATAACTCTATCTACTTACACTGGCTTTCTTATAGAGCCAGGTAAAACAGCACAGACTGTTCATTTGTTAAATGTAGCATTGGTTGCATTTAATCTGCCTTTCCATTCAAGGGAATACATCAACCAAATGAGAGAAGTCTTTTGGCCTTGAAGGATGAATTTTAATTAAGGTGTGCAAGGGAACTCAAAAAAGGTCATCACTCGCTCTTATCTAATCACACGCCTTTCAGACTCTTTCAAGAGGTGAAAACATTCCTGCCATTCTCACAAGCTCACTTTTTCAAATCTGCATTTCAATTAAATGTCTGTGGTTCAATGGACAAATGCATGTAATTAATTAGGCCTGACTGAATACAAATGCAACACTGAATGGCCTAACTCATAATTAACTGCAGCAGAGATCAAATGTCTTACTGGCACCTTCCTTATCTCGGCTGGCCCGGTGGGGAGATGATATGATCGATATTACTTCTTGTGTGGGATTCCCAAAAGTATCAAAAGATCATTTTAATTCTGTTTAAGCTAAATTCTGTCCAAATGTTTTTTAACCTTTATTCATCTAGGGAAAATTTGCCACACAGACACACTCTTTCATCAATAACCTACTTTATATCCATGCAGTTACAAGCTATAAATTCATAACAGGGAGCTGCAAGAGGCTTTTACTATTGGTGACTGAGCAGTGCCAGTCTGCTCACAGGCACCATGAAAATAGTTGTTGAAGGAGGGAGAAGCGTTAATTATTTAACCGAGCCTGATTTTTCTATCTTCTGAAATACTGCAAACTATCAAACTATTTTCAAAATTAAACACAGCTCTATATTACCTGGAACCGCAGTTTGCTGCTTCAATGAAATAAATCTAAAACCTCAAAATTTGCGAAGGATACATTTATGGTTTATCACTTTCAGACTAGAGAAGTCTATTTGGCCTTGCAATGAGAAGCATTTGGATGTCAGAGTCAATGTGCAATCATATCTGTTATCAGACTACACAGTTTCAATAGCATGAGAAAAGTGACGGCTCAATCTGTAGCGAGCTCTGACACGATCTGCCACATCCAAGTGCTCGGTGTGTATTGTCAAGAGTTAAGATAAAAGACAGAAATGATTCCAGCATGTATTTGACTCGGGCTGACATAAAAAAAAGAGAAATTGTGGATAAACCCAACATTTCTCAGCAAAGTCCGGACAGCCTGGTTGGATTTATGACTGCATTTCAAACATATTACCCCCACCTAGTAGACGGGGAGAGCTTTACATGTGCGTTTGACAAATAAAAGATATCCTTTCCGGTCAAGACTCATGCAGCTCTATGGCACTATCTGATCTGATTTATAGTAATACATCTGGTCTCTTCATCATCCACCCTGCGATGTTATCATTCAGTGCCAGATGTATCCAAAGAGCGGGGGGATATAAAACACAATTACAGTGGATTTTCAACACCTCAAGTGGATTCAAGACCTCGGATTCTTGTAGATCTCCGCATTAGCCATACAATTATGCTGTTATATACCATGTTGCGAAGTGTCATGCATTGAAATATCACAGGAAATTTCTAACAGATGCCTGTGCTTAGTCTAGAGTGGGCCAGTGGGGAATAAAGTACACAGGATTGCAGGGAAAGACACAAAGAAACCACGGAGACTGGCACTTTATTGGACTCCAATGACAGCTACTCTCTCCTCACAGCTGAGGAACAAAAAGCTGGTTGGATGCAGCTGTCTGTCGCTTTGTGCCGAAGTCAGAGAGCTCATCCCTCACAGACACAGACGGAGGGACAGACCAACTCTGTGCAGCTGAGTGGAATTCAATTGTGGACTTAGGTTCGACTGAAACTCATTGTTAAAAGTTCCTCCTCTTCTCTCTGCCTCAGAGCTCGTCAGCCTAAAAATCGAGTGCTGCGAGGGGCTCAGGCTCCACGGCCTCTCATCTTCCTTCGATGGGCAGACACATTTTTCAATTATGCACACGAGGGAAGGGAATTAGAGGCCTAATCCCAGCCTAATCCCCAAACAAACAGATCTATGGCCTCCATTTCCAGAGAAGCCACTCCAGCAGCCCCCTCTACCCCCACCTCTGTCTCCTCCTGTTAAATCTCTGCCCCTCCACTAACCCGGTCAGGGATGGAAGTCCTTTCGGCTCTGATAGTTCCTTAAATTGATCTCTGCAAGCATTAGCCACGTTTGAATGGTACTTAGAATCAATTCAAACTACCACTTGCGACTGTTCTTAGTTGTCCACTAGTCATTAAAAATGAAAAAGCTGAGAATTTGCTGTCATAGAATAACTAACCCACTCTCAGATAGTAATTCGACACCCAGAGAGGGGCAATTCAATTGCTTTACCCTCCTCCAGTGAAGATTACAGTTTATCATAGCAGGCACTCACACCTTCCTTTTCACTACTGTTCACATAACAATCATCCCACAACTGCAGATCTTTTTAAACCTCTTCCTATAGAGCTGGGTTCTGCTCTGTGGGCGTGCATCTACAATAAATGAGGTTTGTGGACAACACAGAGAGCTGCAAGAAAATATAAATGTTGTACATGAACAAAGTAGTCTTTAACACAATGTCCTTCAGCAGTACTGAATCAACAGTGCCAATCAGCTCTTTTCTAAAGTTAACTACTTATTATCCAAGGCAAACTCAATATACAGAGATAGAGCTGGCAGTAGCAGCACAGCAGCATGTGTGGACTGCAGCAGTTCAACAAGGTAGCCATGACGCACATGCAACACTGTCTTCTACTTGCCAAACACTTCAAACCAATTAAACTTGCTTACAATCCAAGATTGAACTAAAACAGTCCAAGAAGTCATCATCCCCTCATACGAGTATAATCTGCCAACACTATGTTCGGTCCAGTTTAGGGAACTAAAACTATTGGTTAAGGACAGGGAAAGATCACAGTCATGAACACTGATTGCTGACAAAAGACAGAGTGTGAACCACAAAGTAAAATGATTTTTTACACCCAATCATTCACTACAGCCTCCTCCCAAAGATGTTTTCTGATGCTAGACCTACATCACACTGGTTCTGTGTTTGCCTCTGGGAGTGGATAATCATCATTCATACTGCCTCAAGAGGTTACTTGTTGAGAAAACATAAACATAGGCTGTTTTACACATTTCAACAAAACATTCAATAGTGTGGGTTTGAATGGTGAATGCTTAAACTGCATAGGCTAAAACTCTTGAAATAACTCAAACCAACAAAGCACTGTGCAAGAAAACAAGAAAAAGGAATGGTATCAACTTATTTGAAGCTCAAACACAAATTGTGTAAACACACAAAAAGGCTATATCTACCCATTACATCATGCATGTACACCTGCTCCACTATCAACCTATCACACAAACTTGTGCTCTGGCTGTATGCTCCCTCCCTTGTTATGATTCTGTCCATGAGTGATTCCAGCCAATCCAAGGGTGGTCAGATCTCTCTCATTTCCCTTGACTTGTACAAGCAATCGATTCCACTCAAAGACGAAGGCCGCTGCTCATTCCCCCTGCCAGCCTGCTCCTAACTTCACTCACCATATCTCTTCATCACCTTCTGAATGCAGATGGGTGCAGGGGTTGTTAGAAGTGAAAAGGCAGAGACGGAGTGTTTTATCTGTAAAGGTTCCAGCAGTACACATCAGTGTAAGAGCCTCTGAGAAGATTTGTCTCCAATTAAGGAACGTGCTGTAGTAGATGTCACCTTGTGAGTGGATGGTCTTGTTAGATCTATCCATTTGGTTTCCTCATCATAAAGAAGAGTCAGTACACCATAGAAATGCATTAAAAGACCAAACTGCTACATGTTTCAGTCCATTAACAACACATCATGTATATTTGACGTTAATGTTGACCTACAGTGTTTGGTGTTGTGCTGCTGTCTAGTAAACCTGTTGCAAGAAGGGGACTGGTTGGGAAACCATGATGGTTGTCTTGTTGGTGAGTTCAAGCATGTTCAGACACCTGATATTTGACATGGACTTCTACACAACAACCTTTCTACTGCAAGACATAATTAAAATCAAATTAAGCTTTTCATGAAATCCTTTTATCGTATGGATTTCATTTTTTGCCAACAGACTATGTGAATGTAATGCCTATGTGCACCTTGCAATTTCAGATGTCCCTCCAAATTTCTATTTTTTTTTTTTTTTACATGAGAAATTATGTTAGTATTGGCTTGTCAATTTGCTCCTTGGCAGGTACAGAGGATCTTTTGATTCCTCTGTACCTGCCAAGGAGCAAATTTTGGTTCCAAACATTACATTACAAAAACTTCCTCTGTACCTGAATAAGAGCTAATCTGAGCTAAAATGTACTTTCAAATGCGGTAGAACAGACATTTTCAAAGGAGCATTTTACAGTATTGCAGGTGGCGAAACAGTCACAATTAAAGTAAAGTAAACTTGATTTGAAGTTAAAGACTTAAACATGCATAAAAACCACTGGGTTGTAGCTAAAGATATAAAATTGAGAGCACAAAGACAATGGCAAAATAGGGTGTTCTGATATCCAACACTAGTTTGAAACTTTAAATGCTGAAATTTATGAAACAGAAAAAACGGTTGCAATCTAGTCATGTTTTACATTTAAATATTTATTATAACAGCAGAGATGACCCTAACCCTGGGAGCAGAGACTGATTTCACAAGCGGGGAAGTTTTATCTATGTTCAATTATTCTGGTACATTTTAGTTTAAACATCAGATTTCTTTATGATTAATGCAATTTTTCCTAAAAAGGACATTTCAATTTGAAAACAAGTTCTCCATGTGGGCAGAGAACATGATTCTCTCTGTGGCAGAGAACATGATTCTCAGTTTTTATGCACCCAACTGTACTTTTACAGCAGAGTGTCAAGTTGACACAGTACTGTAGAAGATCTGACTTTTTTCAAACAGGTAATACTGTGGAAACCGATATATCAAAGTAACTTAAGATACATGAATTTTTCATTAGATTAGATAAAGTTTGGGGCCAATAAGTTTCACATTTGCACTATGGGCTCAGATCTCAGTGGGCAGTAATGTTGGTAAGTAACAAATCAGCTGCTGCAATGCTCCGAGATGACTTCCTTACTGGTTTCACACAGATGATAACAGCTTTATTACGCCTAATATCTGCGGTGAAATCCAGCACAATCAGCCTCATCACAGCGTGCTGTGTGTGTGTTGTCGAAGTTTAGAAAAAAGATGGAGATCACTGCTGACTTTGCCAATAAACCCAACATTCCTCATAAAGCTTCAGCACTTGGCTGGATTTATGACCACATTTCAAGCAAATTACTTCCACGCAGTAGGCAGAGAGACCTTTGCATGCCTTTGAGTTTGGCAGAAGGGTAAATGAAGTTGGGGGCTATGAGGTCAGAGTTCAGTGGGTAATATATGTCATCACTGTCGGGTGATAACCTTGAATCTCAGTGATGTCAGCCTTTCAAAAAAGAGGTTTGTTTCCAGGTTGGCCAAAATGCATTTTGGAATTTATCTAGTGTGCTTTTGATAACCTCAGAGGGTGGCAGACTTTTCTTAAATGGCTGTGGATGTAACCATCCAGTTAAAAGTCCAAACCAACAAAACTGGAGTTGCAGGTGGTCCAACAACAACCAAGCATGATAGCAGAAGATCTTCTTGTAAAAATCACCACTGAACGAGACTGATGGCTCTTTGTTTTTGCTACTGCAACTCAGAACAACTTAAATCCCACAGTCTTCAAAACACTGACACTGCATTAGCCTTTTCAATACCCAGACTGTTAAAAGAAACTACCTTGATACCTGTAAATCTCAACGACGTAGGCAGGTTTCCGTTTAATTTGTTTCAGAGGGACTAATAAGAGATGAGTCTGAAATGAGCTTGGGGTTGAGCGAGGACTTCTCCTAGACATTTCAAGTGCGTGGCATGTGGATCTACTGCTGTGTCCTCGGGGCAGCAGCGCACCAATGTATATAATACAGTCCAAAAAAAGAAAAAAAACTTGTTTAATGCCGTTGCTTCATGTGAACCATAATTATTGCCTGAGGTTCTCATCGTCTTGCCGCTGCTGACACAGGATTTTCATGTGGGTACGGTGAAGATGAAAGGATCTGTGCTGTCAATAAAAAGATAAATTTATTGTATGAGCAGTTGTGCTTTTATTGTATAATATTTGTTTCATCTACTGTCAAGATACTGTGGCTTTGAATTGCACAATCTTTAGTGTCAGCTGTTTATAATACGGGTAATCTAAGAATTGAGGCTTATTCTAAGTAACATTCATTGTAAGCTGCTTTCAATTGAGTTCCTCAGCTCAATGTTCCAGTACTTTTTGTAAAATGATACTTAATGTAAACGACTTCAACTAGAATCTAAATCAACCTCTCTGTTTGAGCTATTGAACAATTTCTTTGCTGTCATTCCCTCAGTGGTTTTAAACACTTTAGAAATTGCCACTTCATTTTATGTTCACACAGATTAAGTCTATCCACAGCTACGACTTCATACAGAATGCATGTACTGCATATGAGACGAGGAATTTACAGCAGCTGCTGTACCGCATGTGGGATAATATGTTAAAACTGTATCTTGGTAATATAAACGCACCAGCATCAATGAGCAATATCCATGTTCTAATTACATTCCTCTGCACAACTGTGTCCTGACTGAGAAATCATTCCCGTCATTCCATTTCAGCTGTTGCCTCCATATTAGTTCTACTTAATATCCTCAAGGTCATAACATTTGATAGATCATAATGTCAGCAGAGCCGGTCATAAATCCCCCGCTCCCACCCTCACCCCCCACCTCCTCATCCTCTCTGGCAGTTACAGTCTGCTCACATCACACCTTAATTGACGGGGAAAGAGGCAGACAGCACGCTCAGGCCAAGGCAATCGATTGTGACAAACAAATTAGAGACGAGTTTGAATGATTAAGTTATGTATTGATTTTGATTTAAACATTAACGGCTCGTGTACTCAGAGGGATTAGATGAAAAGACAAAATGTAATCAATGCTTCCTTGTACATATCAATGGGATTTGGCATGTGAGGAGATGGGTCAGTGGGTTAATAAGGGGGTGTGCAGACCATTGCATTGTGGTTGGTGGATAATGGATTAAGTGCAATAGATAAGATTACATGTAATAGGACTGCAAACATTTTAATCTCATACTGTTTTTTTTTTTTTTTTAAATCAACTGCAGTCAATTTTGTTTGCCATTTCCTTCCTAGATTAATTCCTGGGTGCCTTCAGTGGGAATATGATCTTAAGGAGTAAATCAAAGAGGATTTTACTAACTTTTACTTGTACTACAAAATGGCCATAATATATCTGTGAGCAGCTGAAAGGGCCGTTGATCAAAACTAATGACTCAATTACTCGTTGCTCTCAGGAGCTGAGAATTCTGGGTTTAGAGCTCACTTCCTGGCGGGTTCTCTGCAACATGCGAACAGAAATAAATGGGCATTGCAACAGGTTTTCTCACTGGGGATGTTTGACAAAAGTGAAAGCATAAAGTAGGCCTGTTCCTATGTAATCATTCATCTATCCACCAGGAACGTGGGTGAGGATGAACTTTGCAACTGGGCGACATAATTTGACATCCATAACACAGGTGCTTGTTTGCTTGCATGTGTTTGATATTTATAATATATAACAGTAAGAGCAGGACAGAGGAGACTTATACATTAACCTTAGCTGCAGTAAATGTGTAACCCGAGGGCCTGAAACTGCAGGTGAAAGGAATAAGAAAATATGACCAAACCTGCAAATGAGGTACTATCGTGTGTGTGCATGTGTGGGAGGAAGAGGGAATGTGTGAGAAATGGAGCTCTATGTACATCAGCCACATTAAAACCAGTTACAGGTGACTGTGCTAATTCATTTTTGCAATAACTTGGGTCTAAGTCGACTTTATCATCTTAACCTTTTTTCCTTTCTTGATGTCTCTTATGCAATATGACCTGCACACATAGTGAGAACAAAAAAAAAAAAAAAATCATTGAGCTAAAACACTAACACCTCGGGGTAATTTGAAGTTTCCAGTGCACCTGACCTAAATGTCTTTGGAAAGTGAGAGGAAACTGAAGCACCCAGGGGAAACCAACACAGACACAGAGAGAACATGCAAACTCCACATCCCAGCAGCAGAGGAGGAAGTAAACAAACAACAGGAACATCGAAGAATAGCTTGCTGAATGAATCATGCCATACTACATTATCCTGGTCCCTGTACCTCATTATGAGCCACTGAAAATAAACACAACAGGGAAACACAGATTCGGCTGGCATTAGCTAAGTCTTAAATTCACAGGGTTTTGGTAATACTCATTTATCATAACACTGAATCACACCTATTATAGCAACCAGTCTCATCAGCCTGTAGGTGGCTGTGAACATGGAGGGAGGACAATTATGATCTCTCAGTGATATTTTAAAACTACACAAATTACACAAACATCTACAAAAACACAATCTATTTCTTATAAGATTAAGTATTTATGTGGTATGGACATTGTATGGTTATACTGCGGCACTGCAATAGGTCATTTATAAAAGTGTGACTAAAAACTAATGAGAATGTACAAAATGTAGATGACCTGGAAAATATTTTTTGTAATTCTGGCCATCATCCCTCTTTGTTTGACTTTATATTCTGAAATATATAATCTGGAAAAACTGGATTATAAAATGGGCTACTACTGATTCCAGTGACAAGTAATCAGTAACAGATTTTTCAGTTTATAACCAGTTACCTTTTAAGTGCATCTCACAAATGTCCTGCTTTGAAATGATAACAAAGGAATCCTTCTATTGTGAATCAGAGTTGGTTCTCAACACAACTACCACAGATCTGGTTCCAGTAAAGGGACCGTCCTGTGCTAAAAATACTGTAGGTGCTCGATGAAATCCCATGAAAATAGACGCCACCAAACTCTTCGTATGTGTGTGGTCCTTAGAGAATTCAATGACCTGGTTTACATAAAATACCCAAGCACTGATTCTATTGTAGGACATCAGTTCACAATAAAATAAAGATGGTTTGCATGAAAACACACTGAGGAAGGCTGAGAAAGCACCAGTAGAAGAAGTAAAGGTAATGAAAAAAAATGGCATAAGTATAATAAGAGCATTTGCACCCACTCCTGTTACTATTCGTGGTTACAGATGCATCATTTAGAATGAGATGCAGAATATGGGGGATACAAGCTGCAGCATTAAATAATTGGATTTGGTGATTAGTCCCACTGACTCTAATTTCCTGAACTGTGAACATCAGCAACAGAACAACCTGCAGTCAGGATGAAACAAATATGACAAATACTTCTCTATACTGCAACCAAGGAAAAAAGACAAGATTAGGATATGACAGCCAACAAGAGTAAGAGTCCAAAGCCATGCCAGCAGCTTTGAGAGGGTACACTAAAGGTGTTTTGAGCTAAATGCTGATGTCAGCATGCAGGTAATGTTTTCATGCTTCTATCTAATTAGAAAAAAAAACTAAAAGATGACAAAGTTTACAAATCATCTGAAATGAACATCTGAAGCAAAATCAAAAATATATATAAAAAAACAAAGTAACAAAGAAATAATATTAACACTAATAATAATACATTTATTTAAACAGTGTTTTTAAGGCAGTCAAAGATATCAAAATCATTTGGATACCTGATATGAGGGCCATGAAAGTCTGTATCAAGTGTACAGTGAGTTATTATAAATATACAAAATCTCTAAGCTTTAAATAGCAGGACTGACACAACACAACTGGCAGTATACACCCACTGTACCATCACTGAGCTGATGCTGTCACCACTGACTGAAGTTTGCAGAACATGTCTGTGATCAACAGCAAACTTTCCAGTGTTAGCAAGTGTTGTTTTTTGCGAGAAATATTTAGAGCTGACAGGTGTTGATTGGAGAGTTGTTTGTCCACTCAGAGATCTGATATAGCTCTGGGGCAAGTGTTCAAAACTATCTAAAAGTGTTTAATTGACTCTGATGGGTGCGAATCCATAAATCATAAGCAATGGCAAAGTGATGATTGTTACTTTCTCAGAGTTCCATGAATTAACAATGCTATTTTGATGCAGGGCTGTATGTGATGATTCAGTTGGGTGCAAACACTTCAGAAGTGCTGCTGTTTTTTATCCATCAAAGTTAATCCAATATCACTTAAATGAAGCGGCTGATTCAGAGGTCAAACCAGAGATTTGTACAAAGCAGGTACAGAGGATTAACACGCACACATAAATAATTCCTGTTGAGAAATTAAAGCTAGTTACTCGCCACTTTTCCCAGACATCAACTGAGTGAGGTCAGACAGGAGGCAGCCCGGAGGCCAGCGGTGGCAGCGGGATGAGTTAAAGTGGCGAGCTGTCGGTCTGGAGGAGACGATGAGGAGTGACACAGCGCGCCAGCAGCGGCAGGCCCGCGAGAGGAGTCGGTGCTGATGCAGGATTTACACTCATCACACAGCGAAGCAGCCCTGTCATGGACTGCAATGATGACAATGACAAAGGCGGCAGGTCTGTCAACTGCAGCTGTGGAGTGATGGAGTGTGTGTGATGCAAGTATATGTGCAGTAGCTAATGAGAGAGTCTGGACAAGTGAAATGTCCGTGGGAGGAAATGTGTGTTAGGTATTTCTGTGTATGCATTTTTGTCAGAGGCAGAAAGTACAAGTACACAATGCTGCAGTGCCGGTACTGAGGGACACTCTTACTCCAGTTCCTTTATGGTAAAGGCTGTCAGATTTTATATTCAACATTAGACGGACTCTTTGTTCCTTTTTGCACACTTACATCCTTATTTAGTTTCCCTTTGCTTTCCTTCCTTGATTTTTTCATTTGTTTTAATCCCTGAAACAGTCAAACTTCAGTTGAAAGGTTTTCAACTGACAGAGAAACTAAACTTATCTTTACTCTTCGCTACATTTTACTGCTAACTGGGGCTTGTAACTAACAATATTTTTCATTTTCCATGTGTATCTATTGATTAATTGTTTAGTCTATATTATGCTGGACAGTAGTGAAAAAGACCAACAGGCCAAAACCCAAAGATGTTCAATATACAATGATATGATACAAAAGCTGCAGAAACTCACATTTGAGTGGTTGTTACCAGCATGTTTGTCATTTTTGGACTAAGACTTAAGTGATTATCAGTATTTTTGACTGATAAATCCTCTTGTCAACTGACTTACTGAATAAACCAACTAATCACCTTAGCACTGCAGCTAATACTTGTTTACTTGCCTGCAGTATATAAAACTTCACCTTCTACTTGTGTGTGTTTCGGTGTGTGTAATGTGTGTAGTAGTGTGGCTGTGAGCAATGTGTGTTTGTCCCTGTGTGTATAACAAAGTGCCTGCAGCATGTTTTGTATGTGAGTGTTTGGGCCTGTGAAACCTGTCTGGTTAAAAGTGGATGTATGAATATTTGTAGGTCAACTGTGTGTGTGAGTGGAGGCATCGTGTCTGTGTGTGTGTGTGTGTGTGTGTGTCTCCTTCTTCATGCTGTTATTTGAGGTGAGTCTTTTCTTTGTGAATCGAATTAAACTGCATGTACAAGAATTCAGAGAGTAGGCTTTCACAAGCTCATAACTACAGCCGGCTTCTTGCAGCTTAAACAGGGTAATACCTCATAAATGATGGCATGTAAGGCCAGTGTAATGATGAGGAATAAGAAATACCCACAGGCATGTATCATCATAAACATCAAATAGCTCGAGTGGCTTTGATAAAGTATCCTGCAGGTCAAGACCGACTTATCAAATCTTGATTTGGGGGGAGGACATGTCTTGTAAACAATGATAAATGGCGTCATTTGCCTTCATACATTATCCTCAGTTTCTGCCTAAAACTGGGTAAAATCATTTTATTTTCCTTTCTTCTAGGTGGAGTTCGAGGAGAGTGCTCATTTGCAACAACAGCCTGCTTCACATTCACACGGCTGCAAACGCTGAAGCCTCGGGTACCGCTGAGTACAATCACAACTTGTGCAACCGTGAGTTAAATTCTTTGCTCAAGGGCACATAGATGGAAGTTCTTCAATGAGGACAGAGCATTTCTTATTCATTTACCACAAGTGGATTTGAGCATGTCTAGGCTTTCAAACCAGTTCATAATTTAGTAGAATTTCACAGTTTACCCAGCATTTAGAGGGCTGAAAGAGTTCATTTAAAAAGGTAAGAACTCTCTGCTAAATGTTCCATCATAGTTGGCTATTGCTAACTTTGTCGGTCTGCAGTTTGGTGCTGGCGGGTAACATGCAGTGGGTTTATCAGAACATTTCTGCTGAAAACAGCTGCCTCCTGCTGCTGGAAACAGTGTTGTTGAGACTGGGGACACTAAACCAAATAGTAAAGTTATGGACTATGAAACCACAACACTGAGCTGAAAATGCTAAAAAAGACTTTGGCCCCCAGGTTTGTATGGTTTTCATCAGCTATTTTTTTAAAGGCCTTTTTTGTCAGAAAACACTGCTGATCAACTCACATTAGTTTCCCAACATGGTTTCCAGTCAAAAGCGGACTTAGGTGAGTGGGAGGGGAATTAGCATTAGCAGTCAGTGCTAGCTTCTGTTTCAATTTGTTGCTAGTACTTGTTACAAATCAATAACCTCCTTGCAAGGCTGGCTTCAAAGCGTTGAAGTACATTAGATTTCACTCCCTGGGACCCAAAATTGTGCAAACAACCCAAAGTAACAGTTGAGAAACGGACATTAATGGGTCTCTGCGCTCAAAAGGTTGCAGAAAGTCATAGACTGTGCCAGAGAAAGTGATTTGAATTGCAAAGAAGCTGTAATTACAAACCCAAATGTTTCAGCATTCAAGCCATTCCCAGTCAGTGTCACTGTCACTTCTTATTTATAATTCCTTCCTCTTTGCAATTCAAATCCTCTCCCCCATATGATATTCAACATTTAGTATT
This sequence comes from Lates calcarifer, assembly GCF_001640805.2. NCBI lineage: Eukaryota > Metazoa > Chordata > Actinopteri > Centropomidae > Lates > Lates calcarifer. The sequence continues at coordinate 21,169,303 of NC_066851.1, read as the reverse complement.
CTTTGGTTGAAGTGATCATATTTTTTGTGAGAACACTGAAGAGGGGGAGTGAGTAGAGATGATACTCTGCAGATACACACAAGCCATCTGGACACATGCAGTACATATGCACTGATGAATAGCGTACATGCATTACAGATTAAAGGAGCTTCATATATTACACAGACAGATTGCTGTAATTTAGTGTCAGCCAGATGCTGAGACAGAAGAAGCAACATACAACACATAGTCTTCATACTGCCAGTTTCTGTTTATGCTTTGTAGAGTCACATTGCTGATTCTGATACAACTGTAACATGTCAGAACTGAGGTTAAGATATTCAGCATGTTGGCCATTTCATGTCAGATAAATTAAACATTTCCCCCAAGATTTTTATTCTTGCAGGGATTGAAAAACCTCTGAACAGCAGCAGAGAATCCACCAAAGTCCTAAAATGATTTTATAGTATAATAGCAGCAACTGCTTCAGGGAGAGTGACTTGTAACTAACCTTTAGTATTTAACGGTAGAGAAAACTTACTGCAGGTTGAGCAAGACTAAATTCAAAGAAATCTCAACTGGACAAGTCTGCATTGGATGAAATGAACAACAGAAAGAGTTTTGCTAGTTTTACAAAATGTTTTTGGTGGGTGACATGTCCAGTATCTGCTGAGAGGCCAATTATCTGTCCAATCAGCAGATCTAATCCTCTGTCAACAGCATATATTAGCACTTACAATGTGTCTACAAGGTGTATGGCTATATCTGTGATACAGGAACAAAGCCGTGAGTGAGAAGCAGAGATCTATTTCAATGATATTCTGAAAATATGTGTTTTGCTGAGCAGAGTTTGTGCTCCTTCTTATCCCTGCCTCCGTGTGTCTCTGAGTCCATCAGCACTGACAGAACTGTCTGAATGTGACTCTATAGAAAATGTGCCACATTTTCAAACACTTAGGTTCAATGTTCAAGCGCATCAGTCACGGCCGGTGATTTATTGACTAAAGCTCTGGCTCTGCATTCACATCAGGATTGTAGCTGCTGCCCTCATCTCCCAGAGGGCCGTGCTGCAGAAGGGTATCCTGGCCCAGGGCGAGAGCCTGGAGGCTCAGTGGCCTCACTGCTGGGAGGAATAAACTCTACATATCTTTACAGCTTTCTCATTCTCTCATATAACAGGCCTCTGACTCGCTTATTTATGCACTCTCTCATTCATTCACTTACTCAGTGACTTGCTTACTGACTCGCATGGTCACTCACTTGATTATTCATGCCCTCACTAAACCCACACTTCGTAACTCACTCAGTGGCTTGCTCACTACTTTACTTATTTACACTGGCAGTGTGTACAGGTGTAGAGAAAGGAACTTATCCATAGTGATGTCTAACCATGCAGCTAGGTTCAGTTTTATTCTCCAACATTTCTGGACATCTGCCTTATCAACCTTTGCTACCACCCCAGTACTGACAGATGTGAAAACACCAAATTTCAACAACAGCAGTGTATTTTCACAGAAACAATATCCCACTTGATACCCTGCAGTTTTCATTGTGATGACAGTAATTTCTACAGAAGAATACGGTGCCAACAAGATGTGCCCATATCTAGCTGTTAGGGTCACTTCACCTCTGGGACAAATCAAATTGACTTTACTTTGATTTCACTTGAGGTTTGCATGTACAGCCCTACTGCTGGTTCAGATTTAGTGGCACAAAACATTTTTTACAACTTCCATTCTGAATTCACACATGAATCTATCCCACAACACTTCTATTACTGCTCACATTTATTTTTTGCCCTCTTGATAACTTTATTGTTTTTAAATATACTGTATACTCTTCATGTACACAAAGAGAATATTTTGGTAAATTACTTTGTATTCTGCATGCATGAGCTGGTCCTGTAGCTCGTCCTTGTGCTATTACTGCCATTAAAAAGCCATCATCGAAAAACCGATACCTGTCCACCAAGGTGAATATTAATATAGAACACCACCTGTTTGTGTTGTGGCATTAAAGCTACTGGCGGGATCTTTACAGAAGAACTTGTTTGCTGGCACAGTATCAGTGTCTAAGATCTCAGATTTAGTCCTTCACATGGGGAATCTTCACCTGCGTCAAGGGCACTTGACACACTTCAGGAACTGCTCGTACTCGTCTTTATCAGGTCTTCATTTTACAAAGATCTGTCGCAATGTTTCCAAGCAAACTGTTCTCATTGCTAATCTGAGCTGCCTGGAGCCGTCCGTGGGGATGCGGCTGGTTGTTCAGTATGCACCTCTACAGTGATGCAGGGATTTATAGGGGCTGAAAGATGTGAAAACAGCATGAACAGAAGGCCAGGTCAAGTGTGTGTGTTCTCTGCTGAGTTTGCTTCCCTCATGGGCGTACAGTTTCATTTGCGGTTCTGAATAATGCAGCCTGGTTCCCGTCTTCTGCCAGAGGTCCAACGATGGGGCAAGCTTTTGAGATAAGGTCTATATGTATTTACATTCAAAGTGCCGCCTGCTTTCTGTATGTGACCAGACGTGCTGGAAGTGGATAAGAATGACAAAAACATGAAGACAGGAAATGTCCCGGTGGCCTCTAAGCGCTGATATGTTTCCACCGCAGTGTTATCTTATGTGTAACCAGCTGGCAAAAAAACACTCAACTCGTCTTTCAATTTAAAAGACGAGGGAAAAGGACAAAATACCTTTGAGGGCGAATTATATATTGTCATTATTTCCATCTGTGCTGCGAGCACAGGCTAAGGAAGTGATGCTTGTCCTTGTCTCTGTTGTTGAAGTTGTGATTACTTACTGAATTCTGGGTCATTGCTGTGAATATCCTGCTTAAAGATTTAACTGTCAGCACCAGTGGTACACTCACCACTAGCTCCATTTTTTGAATGTAATCATTGCTTTTGGGAATAGTTATTAAATAATTTTAGGTATCTGATCCGATAATTCTATAAATGACACCACTCTTAATAATCTTGTTAACATGTTACACGTTGATAGCAGGTTCAGAGGTGCCGCAGACAGAATGACAACATCTTCGTCATCAGCAACACATTCACAACTTGATCTCACTTTCAGGGATGTGATGAACATGTATAGATGTTCTTACCAATCTCAGCTAATATGACTATAATTGAGGTACTAAAAAGCATGGTATCTGACAGGTGAAAACCTTATATCTCCAAAACATCGGGAACTGAGAAAACGTCCAAGTTCTGAACTGGATGAAAATGCATTTTTTAAATTTATCCAGTTTTTAAATAATTTACCTAATTGTTAACATGCATTACCACCTTTTACACTGCACTGCATTTCTTGTACTTGGCTGATGAATTGATTCTGCGATCCCCATCTAATCTTCAAAATCTAATCAAATTGGCAAGTCCAACCGAGGTCTGCCTCTCAGTGACAGCGAGGAACAGTCAGGTAAGGAATGGGATGGTTGGAGACCTGCGGGGAGGCAAGCAGGGAGAGCGTTTTATCTGAAAAGATTACCGAAGGCAGCCATGCCCTCGCTCCTCAGCTGCCAGGGCACCCTCGCTTTGATCCTAACTCACTCTGAATGGTAATCACCTGGTAAAAGGTCCCAATTATCTCCCTGAAACTCTCAGAGGTACAGTGTCCCCATCGCTCTCCCACTGCCTCAGATTAAACACAGACACATAGATACAGACTGGCACAGAGACACCTACATACTGTATATATGCAAATACCAACACACATACTTGAACGCTAAAACTTTATCAACTACGCTCATTCCCCAACCACTGACGCAAACATTAAAGGAATAGTTTGACATTTTGAGAAATAAACTTGCTGTCTCGCTGGGAGTAAGAGAAGATAAACTTCAGTAGGTAGGATGTGTTTGGCTTAGCTTTGCACTGGGAGACAGCTAGCATTAACAAAAACAGGAACAATATGTTTCCATTCAACTTTAAAGTTGTCACTTTACATGCTGTAGCTTGGTAGCTGATCAACAAGCCAACAAGACATTCAAGAATCACCTGATTTTTGTCCAGAGCGAAGAAACTGTTTCCAGCGTCTAACTTTGTGATGGGTACAAGACTAACTATCAACTTAAGATGACTTTCACAGAGCTAGTCTGGACTTTTGCCCCTGGAGTAAACACGTCTATGAGTTTTTCTTGTACTAAACTTAACAGATAAAATTATATTAAGTAAACAAGCATATTTTGCAATACGCATTAACCTTATCCTCAAACTATAAACCTTAACTGGTCGATTTTATTTGTACTGGTTCCTAATTTCCTTGTGTAAGTAAATGTAATGCTTTTTATTTTTTAGGATCTTTTTCCCAGCTGACAGCACCTCTAAAAATTACAAAAAATTTAGTTACTTAGTAACTTAGTTACTGTTTTACTCTGCTAGCCAGCTGAATACTAATGACAACTGACACCTGATGTTAGGCCATGTTAGGGTACACCAGTAAAGTCATCTTTCAGCACTGATATACAGTAATCTAAGTAATATATAGATATTATGGGTTATTATTACTAATCTGAAATCCAAGTTTTGTTTTACATTTACCATGGAAGATAATCCACTTTAAACCTTATTACAAATGAAATATGTAATTACCAGAAAACTCCCTCTGTCAACAAGCCTTCACACCAAAGGTCTAAGACGTACCTGTTCTCACAGGGATAGTAAAAGGACAACACACACCCACACACACACTCTGGTAAATACAGACACATACACATGTGACCTGACCTCAAACCCATTAAATCTAACATCTCAGCGAGAAAGATGGCAGGAAAACCAAGCAGGCACTTGTTTAACACGTGAACTGTGTCCTCTCACTTTGGAAGTCACTTGAACTGGACCGCTGAGCCGTGCAGTGATTACCCTGAAGGCTCAAAGACAAAATGCATAAGTACTCACTCAGCAGGTCGCTGTGAAACATCTTCCGCCTTGACAAACCAGGAAATTACATGTTGTTTTCAAATACAGGTATCTCACCTCATCAAAGCACTGCAGTTGAAAGCGAAGGCACAGCGGAGCTGACGTGTCTGAGTGTGGGTCGGCGGGTGGTTGCATCGGCAGGGGGTGTAAAAATACTGGATTTAATTTTACGCAGGAGGTCCGGAGATGGTATTGGTAATAGTGAAGTGGAGAATGGTTGATTGAGATAAAAGACACTGTCTTGCCTTTGAGGGTTGGCTGATTATGACTGGGCAGCAGATCAGAGAAGCGAGAAAGAGTAAAATGGATGGATGGATAGATGGGTAGATAAATTGGCATGGCTGGCTAGGTGTGTGGACACTAGATGGATGGTGTGTGGGCACAGATATATCTGGGTGGTCGCACTTTACATAACAGAGGTTTTTCATTGCAGGATCTCAGGAAGAGATAAAAACACAATTCCGGCGGGCAAGGAGATGTGCGATCGGCCGGGTGTTTCGCCTGTCGATAAACTGTTTTCCTGACAAAACATTACAAATCTCTACACAGCCGAAGGCCTCAGAAATGTTCACAGAGTTCCGCTGCACCACCGCCTGGTACATTGGGGACAAGGTTTTTCCCTGAGTCACTTCTCATAATGTGATTTTCGCCCTTGAAAATGTAATCACACCCTTAAAATAAGGCTCGCAGTGAATTAATCCCCTCCAGTGTGCCTAAGTGCCGCAGTGAGATAAAAAAAAGCATTGAATCACTCATCCTTTTTTTACGACCGTGTTAATTGTCCTTGCTTTTTCAACAGTATCATGATAATCCCAAATAAGCTGGAATGCATCATCATTTCCACAAAAAAAAAAAAAAAAGAAAAGAAACAGCTCAGAGACGCGGACTACCCCTATTCTTAACCTCAGTAGAGACTGAAAGTTTGGCCCTAACTTACAGAGGCCAAAATCCGATCACTGATTTTCCAGATTCAGGATTTTTATTTTGTTTGTTTTTTTTTCCCCATAACTTTGCACCCTGAAGTGGGTACTTAATGTCTTCAAGTATAATCTTTTTATGTGAACATACACTTAATGTACAGTATGTTTCAACAGCAAAATAAAAATGTTATCTCTCACGTACTCTTGCACATGGATTTTAGTTTTCATAAACTGTAAAACATGAAAAACTGTCTCAAACTGAAGCTATCTCTTCTTTCTGACATAAATTGCAATAATCACCCGAACAGCTGGTTGGCTTTTGACGTTACAATCATTACCTCAAACTGTAACTTCCTGACAACATGAAAGCTGCATCTCAAAAGAAAAATAAATGTTCCAAAATACCATCAACAAAACTGTGTTCTGCTTTGTGTATTTCATTTCAAGTGGTTCGTGTACTGTATATGCATGCAGTGCCGGATGTTGGTTAGCATATAGCCTGCATGATTGCTTGGGGCTGTTAAATAACTGGCAAGCAAATGCTGCCTTTAAAGGAAGCCATGAGTCTACTGAAGACAAAGGAACTTGAGTATGATTTTTCTTTTTTTCCCATCATGTCAATCACAGCTGTCTGCAGAGCTGTACCAGAAAAAAAGTGACTTTGTTTTCTACACCTGTGTGCCCCTACCAATGCAGTTCAAAATACATGCCTACAAGTAGAAATGCCTTAAAATTACAGCAGAGCCCTGTTTCTTGACTTTCCTTTTTTTACAAATCACATAAGGAAGAGCAGAATGAAAAAGTCCCTGGAGGCTGAGCTTCAGGATGTAAGCAGAAGCAAAGAGAGCTCTTCAATATTATGTTAACAAACATGAAAAGAGCAAACTTCACACAAACTGACCAAAGTTAGAAAGCTGTTAATATCACATCACATGAAGTACAGGACTGACAGCAGCAGCTGCAGATGATTGTTGTGGTTTATACTGGCGTTATCATTCTGCACATCACTGCACACCTGTATCCTGCTTCACATTTATGCTTCCAAATAGCCAATTACATCAAACACCTGATTTACCATCTACAGGAGTACACGGATCATATGCCAGACTATCAACAGCATTAAAAGTTAATGAAAAAACTAGACAGTTTTCCACAGGACACAACACTGTTTGGTCTTCTGTGGGCTTCTGTGTATATCTTATTGTCTTTAACTGTAAACAATGCCAGGGCTTCCCAAAAATCACAGTAAGAATACATTAAGATGTTCACTTGATAGAGATTTCTCCAGTGCTTTTTTGGTGCAGTAGGTGGTGAGATAAAAGTGAGGAGTTTTCAGCCTCTGGTCAGATTACTCATGGCCACACTTTGTGCTGTACTACTCAAAGTTGCAGCAAATGAAGCTCGGAGTGTAAATAAATCAGTACAAGCAAGAATAAATCACAGTATAGAAATGAATCATTTAAGTTTTCTGTTATATATGTTTCTAAAAACATTGGCAGATGTACTCCTGTAAAACCGTGTTTGTTTTTGCTTTCATCTAATGTGTGATATTTTAGCTTTTCCTTTTCTTTTCTGATTGCGGTCTGAGTGGGACATTTTTAGACTGTCAGAAGTGAAAGGTTGGTCCCTGCATTTCTAATGGAGAACCACTGATGTGTAATCAGATTAGCACAGTTCAATGTTATCGCTTCACAGCCACAGTGTGTACTGTGGATCTGCCTCAAATAAAACCACACACATATATACTTATGGTAAATGTTAGTGTGTGGGTGAACAACATACTGAAACATAGTATGTATACGGTATATTTTGCATTCACATTACTAATCTAAATACTCCAATTCCTTCAGTGTTTGTATAGTACAATCCCAATATGATGTGAACATCATCACAGACAGCTGATAACGACTCTGATAACGATCTGTACATTTTGCAAATAGGTGACACTTTTCAAATTTAAAGGCGCAAGCCTCAAATATCTCCACCAAATTTCACCAATAAATTCAGTAGTTGTTGAGATGTATTAGTCTGGACCATGGTAATAGACAGACCAACACTTCTGTTCCTACTGATAGGACTGGTGACAATCCATATCTTGGACTTATGCTGAATATAAAATTTGATGCAAAAGAAACAAAATGTACACAAACTATCAGATAAAAGTTTGTAAAACTATCACTTGCAGCTCAAACATTCTCTGGTTTTATGGTTAGATCTCAGTTTGTGTGTTAAAATTACTCTTTCTAAAAAATGCAAGAAAATCCTGAAAAAAAAATGATGAGACTTGCTTTTATAAAATGTGCCACCATGCATATTATTCTCATGATGCAATCAGAATACCCTGAAAGTCCCTGTTGTTGGTATTACACTGAATCCTGGTCTACATGAGTGCCAGAGAGTGTACAGGTATGGAAGATAGATGTCTGTCATTGATATAATGGGCTGTCAGTTTGCCTTAAACATTCTGCAGTTGTTGTCTTGTGAGGGAGGGGGGCGGTTTCCCTGTGGAGGAGGAGGAGTGATTGTGCTCGATATGCGTAGCTGGCAGTGCTGTCCTTGTTAGCTGTACCTAACGCCTCAGCTCCTCTATTGTAATTCCCCTCCCTTCAGTTCAGCTCATCTTGCCTGTGATTACACAGGGGGCACATAGAAATCCTTGGATTCTTACTTGCACACACATGATCATAAACGCAAATAAAATATTCATGAAAACACACACTGTGTTGATATGCTGATGTGCACAGCATACAGAGGATCTCATATGCTGCAGATTTATATGCATGCATACTGCATATATATGCACAAAAGCAAGCACATACTCTCATCTGCATCCACACACGTGCATCATAGACAAAACTGCACACATACTATAAATTATTGTATTCTGCTCTCATTATTTTCATCTTGTGCTCAGGAGGACTCCTGGATGCTCTTTTGTTTCGACCACAGTATTGATTTTAAAGTGTTGAGACACTGTGGGGAGTCACACTTTCTGGACCCCGTGTTCTTTACCCCGCACCAAAACAGATACACATGTTTTAAAAGCACCAGGTTACTGCTCTGTTGTGCTTCTGTTTGACTTAACCCAGCTGTCTGAAAGCAGGGCGCCTTGCCAGAGCACACCTGCCCTCTGAACTCCTGGACAGCAAGGCTAGCACCAATCACAGTCCCTCAATGCATCATTAGTAAATGGACTGACCTTTACATCAAAATACAAACAACAACTTATTCAGGTCAAGCCCCCTTAAAGGCATCTGCACTGCGCTGAATTAAAAGGAGTGACAGGATGATGGATAATCCACATTTGCGAGCTGGCCCAGACTCAGTCCGCTAACCAGTGCTCCTCGCCTCTGGGTAGAGGTAGACTGCCGGCACGGAGATGCCCTATTTCTGCGGGAAATAAGGATGAAGGAGTGGAAACAGAAGCAAAAAGGGAAGCCCTGGATGTGATCACCTTGATAACAGTGGAGGCTGGGAATGGGGAATATTAATGTGAAGAGGAGAACAGTAAGCTCCGGGTTTAACAGAGATTTACCACCCCAGTAGAGCACCTGTGCTCCTCCAACAGCCCCAGATGATCCCCTTTAATTGGACTGATTTGGCTGACCAGTGCAGCCTCTGCCAGTCAGCAGCCCTGGAGGAATGAGAAGAAAGGGAGAAAAGGAAGAAAAAGGAAGAGGCGGAGGTGGAGGGTATGAGGGGAGGGGAGGAGCAGGAGATGCTGTCTGGCTGCAGATGAGTTCTAGTTACAAGAGCCGTTTGCCACCCTGTTAAACTGCTCCTCTTATCTTAACACCAGGAAATGGATCACTAAACTCCTTTGTTTAAATCGGATTCTGAAGGAAGAAATCATTACGTGAGAAATGTGTCTCAAGAATGCTGCTGCATTACCCTTGAGTCCTAACATGGCATTAAACTTATCTCCAAAAGTGCTGTTTTCTGGCTGTGAAAAGCTGTTGAGTCACAGATGCTCGGGAGGAGAAGAGTCTTATTTTGACTCTTTGGTACAGCTTTCCGAACATTTGATTTCGCTGCTTAGCAAAGGTGACAGGTCATAACGTGATGAAAACTATTAAAATGTTAATTCTTTGTTGATGTGAAAATACAGACTATCTGTGAAAAAAATGCTGCATCTTCTCTCACAACAATTTTGTTGTGTCAGTGACTGTGAAACCCTGTGAACACAAAGTCTGCAAAGTCTGTCAAGCAAAACTGCCAGTTCTCTGCTATAAAGGAGTCACTGGCCCAAGCTATAAACAGCACAGGGATGTTGTAGTAAACTTATTTTCAGGTAGTTGATGTTCATTTTGTCCAGAGCAGTGAGTTTGAAGAGTCTGGCACTTTTCCTCAGGTCAAGCTTAGGCACATTTTGTATTTTTATTAGCCAGCTGTGACGGTAGCCTTGTCGAGTTTTATGTATTTTGCTGTCTCTGCTGCCAACAGACTGTAAAATGATAACAACTAATAACTGTTAAGCTGACAGGCATCAACAGACACAAGTGGGATTGTTATTCAGAGGCCCACAAGTATCTGGATGAGCCTTATGTGTCTAAATATTCACTGCTTTGACAGCAGATAGACAGTAAACCACAAATCTCTGTTGCAAAACATTCAGATTACAGTGAGAGTGACAAAGCTTGGAGTCACTCAACCATTTTATTGGTTGACCATGACACACTGTGACCTACATGACCCCAAATTTACTCTGGTGGCAAAATGTCACTGACACAAAATGTACATATTACTTTATGCTCTGAGGAGATGGGAATGTCATTTCTTTTGCTGGTATTTGGTCATAAACCAAACCTAATGATACTGATGAAGGAGCCAGAGGAAAAGTCAGGAGATCAACAAAGTCAACAGGATTCATCATGTGGGCACCAATAGCCATCAAATTTCATGGCTGTTGAGATATTTCAGTCCTGACCAAACATGAATGATCTGAAAACACACACACACTTTCACTGAATTTTCTCTCAATTTATATGGATAAATACCTATGCTATCTGACTATTCTCTAGTACAATCCATACAAATTCTTTTTTTAAAATCCCACCATCAAAGCTGTATATGCTCGTGGTGAAATGTGGGTCTTGAGCTATCTTTGTCTTGAGCTGACAAGTTCATAATGTATGGAGAGAGGGGGATTTGTGTGATTACAGAGTTGAAACTTGGTGCTAAAGAAAAAAAAAGACTTGAAGTGTTATAAAACAGAGAGCGTCACATGAACGCACAGAGTATGGAGAAACACATTGGTTAAAACTGAGCCTTATCTGCTCTATTAGACAGACGACTAACAATGATTCAGACAAGCTTCAGTGAGCAGTGTCAGCGTGGGTTAAAACTTCCATCTGACTTCCATCTTTATCGGGCTCCACAATGCGACTAAGTGTCAACAAAAGGAAGGTTTGTCTATCTCTGCTTTCCTAAAGGTTGCTTCATTAAAAATTTTCATGCAATTCTAGATAACAGAGCAGCTATTTTATGGTGCATAAGCTGAGGGTACTGTTGGTGGCACTGGTGACATCTACTTGTGAAGAAACTCAAAACTTCCACATTCCTGACGCACCATTAGTGGGATGTTCTGTGTGTGTTTGTTTACTTTGGTGGGTCATTTTTGTTGTGTTGATATCAGACATGCCGACGTTGACATTTTTCTTGCCTCAGCTGTCAACAGACTACAGATAAATTCTTAAAACTAGCTGACAGGCAACAACACACAGCAACAGAGACTAGTAGCAATGCCCACAGGTTCCTGGATGGGCCATGTGTATCTGTTAAAAAATAAATAAAAAAACAAAATCTCTCCAATAGGGACACAGATAACCGTGTACCCGGCAGCCAGTAAACCACTAAGTGCTGTCTTGTATTCATTAGTGGGCCATTTTGTGTAGTCTCTGGCTGGCGGCTGGGCTGGGCTGTATGGTTGGCGAGTGACAGGTTGGTGACAAGGCCTTCATCACCATCGTGGGCACAGCAAGCTCGAGTTGCGGGAACGTCCCAATCCGCTCAGTGTGTGTTGTGTAGCCCAGATCTGTCCCAGCCGTCTCACTGCTTCTCAGCTGTGACTGGGTAGCGAATCCAGAGCCAGACGTGATAAATATTCCATCTGCTGAGAGGCCGTTTCCCTCCCCTGATCCCCTGCAGAATGAGCCATGAAAAGACCAGCCTGTCTGCTGTCTGTCTCTATGTGTGTGTGCGTGTGTTTTCCTCAGAGCCTTGTCACTCCCTCTGTCTTTAAGTTTGTCTCCATCTTGCCTATCTCCTCTTCTAGGCACTGTCTGTCTTCGCTGTCTGTCTGTCTGTCTGCATGTCTGCCTTCTCGTTTGTCTGTTTGCTTGTCTATAAACCTGCCTACCTGCTTGTTTTTGTTTTCTGCCCCAAGGTATAGCTGCCTGTCTAGATGTCTGTCTGAATACACTATGAGCATGTATCCCACACATTTGTCCTGTCTCACTGATATGGAAATGTGAACAAGCTAACATGTTATCTCAATATCTGGTTTCCTTTGCGTGGGGAAGAAAAAAGTCTGTCTGTCTTATTACTTCTCTCTCTTACCTTCATTTTATTATGCAGCACATTTTTTGAGGAATATTCATTACATCTCTATTCTCTGCAGTGCTGCTCTGACACTTGAGGTCCTTTCTTTTTAATTTAAGCTTATTTGGCTGTAATAAAAAAAACAAACTCATTGAAAGTCACTGTGAATAAACCTGTCAGCTAAAACATCAGTGATGTGTCCTCTGTACAGCTCTTTACCTCTTCCCTGCTAGTCTACGTGTTCACGTGCCTCGTCTGTCCAATGTGTTTCTCATTGCTTTGTCTGCTCCATTCTGCCTCGGCCTGCACGCCACGTCTGCCTCTGCATGGCATTATTTTTGGACGACTGCCCGGGCAGCCACCAGTGAAATCTGCCGGGGGACTAAAAGACAAAGCAGGCTTCCCCAGGAGAACCAGCTCCACCTCATGCACATCTTATCATTAAGCAGTTGCAAGACAAAGCAGGACATGCAGTGAGCCCCGGGGACACAGTATTCCTCCGAGTTGATGCCTCTGGACAGGTGACCTTCAGTGCTCTCACTGTAAATCCTTACATTTATCTGGTGCACGCACTATCTCAATGTGACAGAGCGCCTGAGCTTTGATAGTGACTTCTATTCAAAGTTTAATGATTTTTTCGGGGCTCAGACTAAGTCCTCTGATGGAGACGTGGCCCTAACCTGTCCTAACATTCTGGTTTCTTGATGTACTGGTGGCTCAAGAAGGAAATGTACCACAAAAGTAGCACTTTGGGGGGCAGATCTGACTCACTGAGCTGTGGGGGGGGGGGTGACAAAAGTTGATCCAGTAGCCCAGGCTGAACAGATTAGGTACTTCCACATACTCTGCGGTTAACTGGTTTTCACTTGACCGGTTTTATTGCAAAAGGAGATCTCTGCCATTTATAAAATGTGACGCCGAGTCTTTTTAAAGGAGCAGTGGGTAGTATTTTTCGCAGTTTCCAGAACAAAATGTCTGTATAATGTCTGCAGGGGGTTAATAAGGTTGGTGGTGATGCTGCAGGGTGCTGTGTCAGTTCAAAGAGATGTGTAGGAGGAACTCTAGCAGCTCTGTTGCTATTCCTGCCAGTTATCATAAGAAAACTATAAAAAGTGCAGAATATTCAAAAAGCCTTTAATCAAATGTTTGGGTTTATTGGAGAAACCATGGCTCAAAGCTGAAGCCAGTGCTGAGGAGCCATAAGACACACCAGTAATGGCTAAGATCTGCACCCAAAACATTTGTCTCCAAAGAGTTCAAGAAACTTGAAAACTTAACTCTAGACACAAACTAAGCACATCTTTCCACAGGCCATTAAAATGTAAAAATCTCACTGGTTCTATGGGTATATTTTGATTACAATGACCATGTTCTTTATTGAAATGTAATCTTACTTCTTGCACTACTAATAGTAGGTCAGGTACAGTTTGCTTAACTAAAAGGAGTGTACAGCATCAGTGTAGACGTTTACACACAATCTACAAAGATATGTCCGTCAACACAGCACAGCTAATGTGTGGACATCTTCAGTATTTAGAAATGGAGCATTTTGAAAACCTTTTAACTACAGCCCATGCACTGACACACATCTGTTAGCCATAGCTAGCTAACCTGACAGTGTAATTCCATTGAGGAACAGGAGCTATTAGCAGTAATAACGCTACACCAGAGTTAAAAACACACCTCTACTGACTGAATAATCTCAGTTTCAGAGATGAATAATTTTTACTTTCTTATGTCTTTCCTGATATTTGCTAACTTTAGTTTAGGTAAGTGTATTTTTTTTGTTGTTGTTCTTTTAGTCCATAGGACTACACATTCAACTCTGCACAAAGACATCAGCATGCATGAGTGACTTGCTCAATTTCAGCGGTGGGAGAGCGATTGCTTAATGCACTCAGTGCCGCTGGGAGGTCTGGTGGCTGAGATTGCCTCAGAGTCAGTTACAAGACAACAAAAGGTTTTTCTAACAAGATGGTGTCTTTAATTATTAAAAAATGACAAATAAGTACTCTTTGGTGCCCACCATTCCTGCATCCTCCACAAAAGACATCAGGGAGGTGCCATTAAACTTTAAATTCACAGTGACGTTGTTTCCATTGCACTGTGCTGGGTGGTGAAAAACCTTTCATCATATCAGTGTCTCTCTTTCTGTCCAAGTGTCTGTTAGCCTCCATTAAAGCAGAGACCAGGGATCCTGCTGGCCGCTAGCTAAAGAGGAAAGGGAATGGGCCTCCTATCTGTGTGGTGTTCTCTGTCAGCTGTATGACTGTAAAGAAACTGAAAGCTCTGCTTTTAACTCTGTGTTTTAAACCAAAACAAAGTCCTCTAATGGCTGAGCAACAGAGAGGTCCCTCTTGAGACAATCTTATTTGAAGTAATATCCAAGAATATTGGTCAATTAGCTTTGAAACAAAAGGCTTTACAATAAAACTTTGTTATCCATAATGTGCTTTACTTGTATGTCAATGTGCACCCATTACAAAGCCATATTTCCTCCTTTTGTCTTGTTTTAAAGGAAATTCTTATATTGCTCTCCTATGGGAAGAAAGTTATTATGAAAAGATTTCAGCTTTGAGATGTGTTTGAAGCCCCCATCTGGTGGGAGGACCTATTTTGTCCTCACATATTCATTTGGGATGCTGTTGGTATTATTTTGTGGTTCTGACTGTGAATCCCCTCAGTTGGGTGATAGTTTACTCTGATCTGTGAGATTGCTGGAATGGAGTCCCACAGGGCAAAGAACACAAGCTGTTAGATGATGGCACAGGGTGTTAATGAACTCTCAGTTTTACCATGTTATGTAATACACTTTTGCATATGAAAGTGAGTACACCTGAAATTTATGTTAGCATCCTTTATAACACAATGTGCGCAAACATAACATAGCTACGGCAGGGATGGTAGTTCAAAGTGGAACCAGGAATTAATTCATTAATTCATTAATTCATTAATTAATTAAACTATTGTCCACGGAAAGCATGATGGAATTTATCACAAACAAAATCACTGGCATATCAGCAGCGCGATGGTCCGAAGCATCAGGCTACATAAGGTACATCTGCTATACACCTGCATGAATATGATTGGACATAACTGGTCAGCTGGTAGCCAAGTAGCCGATGAAGCATGGATGAAGCAGCTGATGCCAGTCTGCTCAGCCTATGCTTCACTGAACAAAATATGTCAAACTTCTCAGTGCGTCCATGTTTAATTTTGACCTACCAAGCAGCTCACCTGGATAAAACACAGGTTAATCTTATTTTCCCTGATTTAAGTGAAAATAGAAGAAGAATCTCATGGAGCTATAATGATCAGACTTGTATATGCAGCCTTTTGTTCTCCTGCAGTAAAATGAGCTTGCTTCCTTTAGTGAGATTTTCAGTATAATAAAGAAAGATGATAACACCCACTCTTACAAAATGACTGTTAGTGAACAAGTAAAACAAATTATGTTTTTTTCCCCTTGCACCAGTAGATAACATGCTTTAAAATGATTTCCAAAATGCATATCTGGCACTTTGGAAATGAACTCTTCAAGCAGAATATTGTGCATCGGAGGCGAGTAGGCAGCTGAGTTGCAGAGCGTCGTCTGTGTTTTCATACTGAAGAATAAGCAGGAAGAGGGTGGAAGACTTCAAAGCAGCTTTTTCATGCCACCAGAGTATTCCATGGATAATAGACTTAAGGGGAAGATTTATCAAACAGCACACTTGAGGACTCTAATGTGAGATGTGAATGTGAGTGAGAGAGAGTCTGAGTGTGGAAAAGATGCGTGTCTGTGCGCATGCAGTGTCTCTGTTTAAGAGTGTGTCATTCCAGAAGTGTGTGTGTGTTTGTGTTGACTGGCATGTGTGCTTTTTGTGTTGGCATGCGTGCCAGTGTATGCGCTTTCTAGGTGCGATTAAGACCGAAGGCGGGTTCACGGGTGCCATATTTCTTTCCAAATTCGTGAAGTGAATATGCTAATGAGTGGCCTGCCTGCCCACGCAGACACACACACCATCTCCCTCACAAGCCGTCCACCTACAAACAGGCACCAGGGGCCGCGGGGAACAGATTATTTATGCAAACCTCTCCTGTTGATCTCTGCCAACTTTGATACATGTTGAATAATTTCCATCAACACACAGTCATCATCCCAAACCAACCTTCTATCAGTCACAGCGAACCATATTGAAAAAACATTAGGCGAGCACTCGTGCCCCATCACCGAGCTGCAAACGTAAACATTTGAATTGACTTGATGATTAAGCATGGCCGACTGATTGTGCTTGGTAGAATAATGGCCTAATACATATCAATATTAAGCAGAGGGCCTTTCCTATTTCAGCCTCGCAGCGAAGTCATTAATTGTGCAGCGTTCATGAAAAATATGCAAATATGCCGTTGACATTCTGATATGTAAATGATGTCACTTTTTTTTAACTAATGAAGAGTGCAGATTATGTGCTTGCTTGTAGATGAAGAGCCGCAAGAGCTGTGCAAAGGGGAAATACTAAATCCAGAATGTTATTATAAGTTCTTTATTGGTTTATTGTATTCTGCCATTAAAGCCTCCATACAGACAGAAGAGCAAAGGAAAAAAAGAAGCAATACTATTTCACTTTGTTCAGTTCTTCACTCTTATCTGGCCCTTACACAACTAAGAGCGTTTTTAGTCAATGGCATTAAAACAGTTTTAGTGTTTTCAGTGTTTTCATGCTGGAGCTTCAGCTCGCCTTGTTTCCAGAGGACGCCCCACTGATGCCCGAGCAGGCACAGACATGGTGTGTAAAACTCACTGCTGATCTCAACACGAACACAAATTGTGACAAACGGTGCGGGCAGTGCGAGTATTGATCGCAGGTTGTGAAGCTTGCTGCCGGGCGATGACAGGTGAGGTCAGAGGGACCTTGCCATGGTCCTCTGATGATACTGGTCAGTGAGACAGGGCAATAGAGTTGATATAACTTCAGAGCAGGTATACTGTCTAGACTGCACTGTAGTAGCCCATCAACATGCCTGAAAACGTGATTTTAACATGTTTTGTATTTCCCTATTTCATGCAGTATTTGTGACTACATAAACAACAATCAGAGGTAAAGTATGTGGAGTTGTAACTGAAAAAAGCCAACAGCACAAAACTCACCTGATTTTACAGCAAGCACAGCAAATTAGAGACTGTGACAAGTGGTTGAAAGCTCATTGCTTAGTCTAAGAAGCTAAGAAAACAGGCTTTCAGGGCCCTCAAAAACACTGTATGGAGATTTGCCAGCTCAAATCCTCAAACTGGAGAGAAAAACTCACTCTTCTATCCTCTGAACTGCACCTCAGAAAAGCACATGGCCCTAAAATGCTCAGCGAGCTGCTCAGTGGCCAACAGTTTAGCCTCTAATACTGTGCATATTAGAATTTATCTGGTATGACGATGAGCTGAGGTTATTGTTATGGGTTTGTGGTCGGGCAGCAGATATTTTCTAGTTTTGTCTTTGAATCCAAAATATGTCCACACAATGTCCAGTGGCCCTTTTCTGGAACTAGCTCAATGCTACTGTCTTCTCTGTCTGTCACATGGCGCAATTAGGAGAACAGAAATTCTGCTATGATGCTATGATTAATCGTGCCGCTTTTACTTTGGTGACACTGGAAAGCAACAGGAGGTAACTGTTTAAGGAGAACCTCATTACCCATGAAGGGGTATGTACTCCTCAGATCTAAATTCCTTCTCAGTAGCTGCTCAGAGTAATGATGACATTAGAAAGAATCTCCTGCCAGTGATCAACACCTCATTTTCATCTGAGCAAACAGGATGAGGCTGCATCTCAGTCGGGGGGGATGAGATGCTGCAGCAGTGAGTGTGATTTCAACTGATAGAACCTGCAGGTCCTGTATTTGAACATAAATACAAATATAAGGGAGGATTTAGGGGGATAGGAGGAGGAAGGAAAGACTGCTTTGACAGGCTAAAAAAAACAAGATAAGGGCAAATGGAGAGGGAGGTCATTGAGTGAGAAAGTGAGGGAGTTAGAGAAAGAAGTACAGGGCGGAAAGGACTAAAGGTGAGAAGACGAATGATAGCGCTGAGGCTTAATTACAGGTCCGTCCCCTGTTCTCCAGGTCAAACCATGATTCACAGCCAATGGACAAGCAGTTGTGTGTGTGTGTGTGTGTGTGTGTGTGTGTGTGTGTGTGTGTGTGTGGTTTTAGGAGGGGTGGGCAGCCAGCCACCAGCCACACAGAAAGTCCATAACCTTATCACTGCTGGGAGGGTCAAAGATATGGACTCAAGCTACTGTAAATAATATCCTCATTGTGAGGGGGAGAGACAGGCTGAGGAAAAGGAGGAGAGAATAAGGTAGAGAAAGATGGACAAAGGTCAAGTGACAGAAAAGGGCAGGAGAGAGAGAAAAAGTTATAGGTTATGAGTAAATACAACTTTATATCTGTCTGAATGCAGAGAGATTCAGAGCAGCACTGTGGGTGAAAACATTCTTCTAACGTTTGAATTTATTATTATTATTAGTCTAAAAGTTTTTAGAATCTTTCTTGTCTCTTTTTCCACTGCTTCCACACTTTAGTTCCACCTCTGCTTTTCTGTTCAGCCTTTGTGTGTTTACATGCTCTTAATAAGCAGGATGGTTTTCTCTGATTTCTTTAATGTCATGTAAACAAACAAACAAAAATAGGGGAAGGGGATTAAGGAAACATGATATCCCCCTCAATTCCAACCGAAGCCTGACAAATACAAAGTGTCTGTATGCTCTACTCGCTCAACATAATCAGGAAATTAGGAAACAGTGTTTTCTATCACTAAAATAACCAAGTAAATGCTTCCAAAATAAGGCTGAGGTAGGGGAGAGATCTCATCACTCACCTGCTCCATGTGTATGCAAATTCATAGTTTAACAGTTTACTACAGTGCACGAAAACAAGCTCTGCAACTACCTGTGTAACCTGGTTTCTTGAGTGCACGTAAGCACAGTGTTCTCTGATCCACTCTCCTTCTATAACTACTATCCAGGGCTGTAATTTCTGTGATACATTACTGCTGCTTCACATTTTAATCTTTCCACAGACAAACTACTGCAAGGCTTGTAATTGTAAAGGGCCACTGGAAGTGTAGTTGTAGTGAGTTGAGTTTAGTGACCAACTGTTGTAAAATATAGATACATGCTGATGCTTTTGGATGTGTGCCAGGTGCTTATCACAGTTTAAAGCAAATATCAAACATGTCATCGAGTTGAGCAAGAGTTTTTAGTGTCATATGGAAAATCCAACCCTTTAATCCCACTCTGCCTACTTCCTCCTCCTGAAAACCCCCTTAAAAAGTACTGATACCTCTGCTTCTACTGTGGTTAGTTTCAAGCCAACATCACTGAGAAGCTACATTTAACACCAACACTCTGCAAACTGGGAGAGAAACATGTCAGGGGAAAGGGTTGACAGAAAGACACGGCTAATATCCTGTACCCTTATATTTAAAACCAGGGAGAGAATTAACTTCATATAAGTTGAGAGACTTAGATAATGAGAGGGTGAGCATGAGACAGAGGGGGGAAGAGTGAGATAACGTAACTTCAGGGGAGGGAGAGAGATAGAGAGACACATACTGTTATCATACTAAT
This sequence comes from Lates calcarifer, assembly GCF_001640805.2. NCBI lineage: Eukaryota > Metazoa > Chordata > Actinopteri > Centropomidae > Lates > Lates calcarifer. The sequence goes on along the minus strand of NC_066851.1, from coordinate 21,149,330 downwards.
ATGGCAAGGAGGAAAAGAGAGCACTTATACAACCCGAGGGACAGAGAGAGATGGGCAGATGACTAAACTGTATATAACCTCAGACATGCTGAGGGCTGTGATAGCAGACAGAAGAGATAGAGAGAGTGAATTAAACCTTAGCACAGGCTTGGGTAGGACATTAGTACACTCTATATGCTGTACTTTCATATTTCCTACTATAACTTTCAACTCAGAGATGAATAGATGTGATATATTGTATGTAACCACAGCGATGCTCCATGGTGAGAGTGGTCATATATACCTATACATAGGACAGGTAATCCCAAACATGAAACACACTCTGCAAGTTATAAACCCCACGGACACTTTGGAGTTTCCACAACAACACTACAGCTCTGTCCCCCACCTCTGTCATATTGTCCTTTAGATGACTCAACTCAAACCATCTGACGAGCACATTTATAAAGCTGGCTAGATCATGACAGACTGAGTCGAGCTTGTGAAAGGTTTTTCTTCTTTTCTGACACTTGAGTACCTCTGCTGCACCATAAACAGTAAGGTGGCGCTGACTACAGAGGGTGAGCTGGTCATCAGAAGACGAATGTTGCCTATAACTGTGCAACTGTGTATATGAATAAGCAAAATAATGAGTTTAATTTTGGTTTTTGCCAATGCCAGGATGTGTGATTTTTTTTGCCTTTGTTTCACTCTGTGAGATTAGGTGATCATAGAGTCATAAATTCTTGCCATAACTCCACTATGACATACTACACGGGATAAAAGAAGCATCTGTGTCTGTCAGGCTGGGCCATTTTAGTATTTGTCAAAATGATTTCGAAGGTGAGATAAAGGAACAACAGCTGTCTCATTTTGCAAGTTGTGTACACTGGTTTCAACTTCATTCATAATATTAAATGTATAGAGTTGCACAGAGGGACAAAAGCTGAATGTATTTCTGGCAGTTATCATCTATGATAAATCTGTGCATATTGATAATGGTTGAGCCCTTTACATGGTCAGTGGATAATGCCTTGATGTGTTAAATCAGCCAATCTTATACTTTCAGTTCATCATTCAATGAATCATCTCTTCATTCAGCTAAATGTCAGGCTGTTTGAGCAAACACAATCAAGTCGATTCAATAAATTACATGAGCGAGTAAAATCAGTTTGACACTTGATGGCTCTTCTTCAAGAACATGCTTTGTTAGTTTATGAGCGACAAATTCAGTGTTTGTTTGTTTGCACAAATTATTAAATTATACTTGCAAAACAATAAAATAAAATGTAAAACTCAACCAAAACAAGGAGGGAGACTGTTTGATGCTGACTTGAATTAATCAAAATAGGGGCATTAGCTCTATTCCATGTGGAAGTGAAGACGTCTTGTGCCTTCTGTTGAAGTCATGCCTCAAAATGAATATCCCTTTCTATCCCCCGTCAGAGCCAGGCTCTGCAGTAACTGTATACCTCAAATAAAAAACATGAGTAATCTGAGTGAGGGTGGGTTTACCCCCCATTGTTCTTGTTCATAGCTGCAGCCACCTACAGCAGGTGGTTTTTCCTTACAAAAACATGCTCTAATTAAAATTGTTTTGCAGAGGAAAGGGAATGCTTGTTTCCTCGTTAACAGCTGTGTATCTGTGAACTTGCTTGAGTGGATTTGGCAGGTCCTACACCACTATGACATTTGCTCTACCATGGATACAGGACCATGTACACTTGCAGCATAAGGAGGCCTGATAGTCACCTGTTAGACTTTTTTGTAGTTCTGGGAATTGTGTGCTGGAGCTAAACGTGTGAATAAAAACCAGCAGGGAGGTTTTGTATCCAAGCAAATGCTTGTCTCTGAAATAAATGCTTTATGTCATGATATCAGACAGAAAACATGCATTTATACAAAGTCTGCTTCTCACAAAGGAAAGACAAAGGAAACTCATAACTCATTTAACAAATGGGCCCCAGTGCAAACTTTCTATTTGCGTGACAAAAAAGCAAAGCACCACAAATGCAGTTCTGGCCCAGCAGTGAACATTATGCACACTGGCAGATGTCCTGCTAGTCTGAAGTGAATACAGCATGTGTGGTGCTTCTGGAGGGTGCAAATGAGAAGCAATCTTATTGCCAGTGTCAGATCATCAGTCTTTTTGGCAGACCTTATGATTCTTTGTGTATCTTAATGTCTGTGATACTTAGAGCATGTGTGACTGTCTTAGACTGTGTTTTCATGAATGTGTATGTGCCTTGAGGTGTAGTCTCTGTCTGTATTTACATACGTCTGTGTGTGTGTACACCACACATCACAGATACATGCATGTTTGCTTGCTGGAATGAACTTTACACCTGCATGTCAGTGTTCAAATATGATCATGTGTGACCAAGCAACTGTAGCATGAAATAAGCAATGAAATAGCTGAGCTGTATGCCAGCATGAATATGACTGGATATTAGTAGTCAGCTGGTAGCCAAACAGCTGGTGAATGAGGCAGGGATTATCGAGCTTGAATGTAGAAGCTGATGCAAATCGGTTAACACAAGCACAACTTTATGGCTCTGCAAATAGAAATCATGGTGTGTTTTTGGAATCACAGAAAGAAAGAAAATACCATGCAGAAGATTCAGGCACTGAATAAACTTTCGACCGAAGAAACTTGCTCTGTAGTAGATAACAATGTAATGCTATCATTATCGCTCTCTAACGACACATGCAGCAAACATCTGGATGCAACAAGTCCTGGCTAGTTCACTGAGGGGATGTTAAAATGCTGGAAAAAGCAGTAAATCACTCAGTAAAGTGTTGGAAGATGAGTCAGGTTGAGAGAAAGTGGATCCAAGAAAAGAAAATTTACAGCAGCAACAGTTTTGTCAGAAACTAATTCCTGGAATCCCCTAAAAATCACAAATGATTTTTAATAGCACAAGAGTGTCTGAGGGGTAATTTCACGGTAAGTACTTTGATTAAGGGCACCTTGGCAGCCCTTAAGGGGAAGGCAGAGAGTTCTTAATTTACACTCCCCATCCAGGGTTGCCCATGGAGTCGAACCTGCAAACTTGTAATCACAAAAAACCTTGCTCCCGTATCCTGTTAGGCTACTGCTGCTGCTATGCTATACATTTCATTGGCTCCATTTTTAGGCAGACCAATTTTTTCTTTTCCCTTGAAGGCCTATAGAGGACATAATGGGAAGTGAAAAACACTGTGCAGACTGACACAGAGCTCCAATTAAGGTCTTTACATGGCATTGAGTGAGAAATCAATTATGTGAAATTAGCACTTATTGCTAACTATCCTGCTTGCTGTTAGGAATGCATGTGAGAGCTGAACAGTAGGGAGATGCCTTTTTAAGTGTCAGAAAGGCTTTGTCATAGCGGGATCAAACCTCGTGTGGTTTTAACTGAGCGGCTGTGTGGGGGGAATGAAGAAAGATGTGAAAGATCAAATGGTGCTGCGGTAAATATGAGAGAAGGTGAAGATTAACGCCCAGAGGCGTTATTGTCGTTGTGTTTGATGATGCTGACAGACATAATAGAGTTCTACAAATGTTTAAAAGCTTTCAGCGGGGCCACGGCTGCTCTGAAGAAAAAAAAATACAGGCAAGGGAAAAAAGACAAAGAAGGTGGGGGGTTGGATAACCACTCACCAAAATATTCCGCAGAGAGCAAAATGTTTGAAAAACTGCTGTGGGAAAGCATTAGAGCATTACTATGGTCCACAAGGGAAAGAAAACAGACAACGGTTCACTCCCCTAATCTGAGACTTCCTGCTGCCTCAGCTCAGCTTCATTCTCTTCTCTGAGATCCTCCTGCCTCCCAGAGCTCGGAGAAAGGAGGAAGAAAAAAAAATAAATCAGGAGTTGAACGCTGAAGTGAGGAGGTGAGAAGGTGAGGATGAGGTCCCTCCCTCCCTGAGAACGGAGATCTCACCTTGAAAAGGCATCGGCCTCCTTGATCAATCTTTCATCGCTGTCTCTCGGCAGTCGGCCTCTCACCCCACAGCCCCCTCCTCCTCCTCTGCCTCATCCTCCTCTTAGACTCCATCGCTCCATGACATTATAGACCTGGAGAAATGCCTGCTATACTGAATCACTCAGATGCTGTGTTTACAGACCTGCCTGCCATTTCGCTATCAGCTGCTCTCTATAATAGCATAGCAACAGATATCTCACCGCTGCTGCAACAATCCCAGGAAAACCATAAAAGCAAACACTGAGCAGCATGCATACAATACACGGCTTTCTGTATGTACATATATTTATATATACTGAATACATATGGCACAGTCTAAAAACAAAGCTCATAAAGTATTCAGTTTAAGTTAGAGCGAGTCAGTGCATGGCTCAGTGCTGCTGACAGCAACTTTAATAGGATCTGTTGTTGGAAATAAGTTAATTAATCTTGTCTACTTTCTCTCAACTCTCTCTTTCTTCATCTCGCAGCAGCTCTGTCTCTTCTTCAACCCGTGTGTCACCTTTTAATCCCTCTCTCAGTCAACTCTCTAATTTCATCCCTTCTTCTGCGATGCTGAACCTGACCTCCCGAGTTTCCCCTCCTCTCTATTCCTGTCTCTGTATTTCTCAGAGACAAGAGCATTAAGAATGAGGGCCAGCAGCGATATTTCTCAAAGGCCCCAGAGACAGGCGGTGCTTATACATCTTCAATGCTTTTTTAGCTTTTCTGCGTTCTCCGCAGTTGCCCGCACGACATACTTGAGGTTTTGAGACAATCCAGCGCCTGCCGTGGTGCGGCTGCAGTTTTTGTTGCAGCTATTTTCAGACCAGGTGTCGATGAGGGCTGTACTTTCCGTTTGCGAAACCATTTGGAGACGAGGGAATAAACAGGCAGCTGCTGCCGTGTTAGCAAACATTACTCACTGTTAATGAAAGTCACTAAGCAAAGAGACAAACAAAACTGTGCCAGATACAGGTAACATCTATTTGATGAAGAGTGCAGTGGGCAAAGGAAACTAAATCACACACATGAGCTGTTATAAAGAAGCATCGAGATGGGTTTATGAAAGAGAAAGCAAATTAAAGAAGTGAAAAAAGAAAATGATGAATTAATAAGCAACACACTAAAGACCTCTAAGGAATACACATGTTTTCGTCATTTTTAAAGGTTCATTAAACATCAAGTCACATGTACAGAGCATGCTTAACATGTACTGGCCTTAAACTCATATCAAATGGGAATCCTCCATTAGTAATTAATGGTGTTGATCTTGTAAAGATTTCCCAGAGGGTCAAATACATCTTCATCTCCTCTGGCAGACTTTTTTTTCCCAGTGTTTTGTCTGGTAAACATCACCAACAAAACTGATTCCATGAGGGGTAATTACAGCAACTGCCGGAAACAAATCAGCATAGCCAGCAGTGAAATGTACCGATTTAACAAACCAGGATATTAAAGCCAGCAGACCTGGATGCAATAAAGTGGCACTAGAGGACAGAGGGAGATTACAGGGCTGAGGAACGGTACCAGTTCATTGCTTTTACTGAGCTATGTAGACATAGACCATTACATTGGGGTCATTACACAAAATGATTCAGATACAATCCAATATTGTCAATTAAAGAGACCGAGCATCTGTCTGCATGTGGAAATCAGCTTTTAACATGCAAAAGGTAGCCTCAAACAAATGCTGATTTGTTGATGTACTTTAGCTTGATACCAGCTCTGCTTTCACTAACAGCATCAGTAATGAATGTATCTGTGTTTGGAGGTAGCTGTTGGGCTTTCAGCCACTTGTCGGACAGCTGTGTAAAGCCCTGGTTCGCTAATACCTCTCCACCTTTGCACAGGTTTATGGCCATGGATCAGCAGGCTTAGTAACAAGGCTGACAGAGGCTTCTAACAAGTCAAGAGACAGGCAAACAGATGAACCTGGCAGCTCCTGTCTCCGAAGAGAGTGGCGAGGGAGGGGGGGGTTAGGGATAAATGGGAATCATCCAGTCAAGCGTAGCTGAACATGCTAGCCCATCTCAATGGGCCCTAATGACTGGGTTGGGGATCATTGTGACATGACTCTGGTCGGAGGATTTAGCAGGCAGAGAGAGGAAATTTCAGCAGTCCTGCTCAGAATATGTGGTGGTGGGGTAGAGGAACACGAGCCGGATCGCTGGGTCGACCGCTTTTCTTGTCGATTTTGCTATCATTGACTGACAGAACATTTTACTGATACAGAGTCGAGGAAACCGTTTCTATTTACTTTTTAAAACACCCGGTGTCAAGCAGATGTTTCCTGCCGTCTGTCAAAATTAGCTTCTCCTAAAAAAATTAGTCTCCCCTGGCGGAGAGCCTCTGCCGTGATTTGATTCTGGGCCAGAAAATAACATAATTTCAGTTTGTGTGGACTTTTCCCATCACTAAACCATTTCACGCAATAAACTGGGTAGTTAACGTGAGCACAGACATCCACCATGGTGCCATGAACAGAAACTCAGTAAGGAAAAGGTGTTGATTCTTTGCTGCATGTCATTCCCCCCATGATTCCTGTTTCTCTTTACTGTCCTCCCCAATAAAGACTCAATGTCTGGCAATGATAAAACTCATCAGTCATGGGCCAGCCACTTCTACTTAGGATACTTTTTGCTGATAATATATTTTACTTTTATTTAAGTAAACTTTTCAGGCTGGACTTTTACTGACAATGGAGTTTTTTCACATTGCTGTATTGGTCATTTACTTAAGTAAAGGGCCTCAGTACTTCAAAAATGCCATATTATAATATCATTATTATATCCATCTGCATGAGGGAGTGTGATGAAATACCATCATCACTTTATCAAATAATATTCATCTGACTCTGAGCTGATTAAAGCATTATGAGGAAAATATGTCTGTGTCTGCATATTCATCTCTACATAACACATGGGGCTGTATGAATATAAACTCTGGAAACCATGGAGGAAACACACCACATCATAATGTTGTCTGCCATATAATGTACAAATTAGTCTCAAACAGACAATGCATGGTTGATAAAACACTCTCTCTAATCATTAGATGCAAATATCATCAAACTGTGAATAGCAGTGGGATGGATTTATCCTTTAGCTAATCAAGAGGACCAGCAGAGAAGTGTAACAGACAAGATGTGACTTCACATATTTCCATATGCTTTCTTCCTTTGTGGGAGCCAAGGAAGGTTGTAAATATCCTCAGCTTGGTAGTGTTGATTAGCCACCATCCTCTTTTTTTGTCAAAGTGTTGCATAATTCACAGTTTAACAGCCAACTTTGCAAATTGATAGCGGAAGAAATTGAAGCAATATTATTGCTGTATGTGAATAAGTAATAATAAAAATGGGACCGGAGGGGTGACAGTGGGCGCAGACGACAAGGATCTCATTCATTCTGACTGTCATGACAAGCTGCGCTACAGCGTCAATAAAACCTTCGCTGCGCCTCATCATCTATCATGGCTCTGGCCCTGGCAGATTCTTGGCTCGCTGTCTGAGGCCAGCCTCTTGGTCTTGTAATGCGTTTTGGGTTCTGTACTACAACACAGCTCCCCAAGTGCTGGAGTACTGCTACACTGTGTAAGTCCTTAAACGATATTGATGGCGGCTGAAACCTCATGAACCCCGTGAAGGCTGGGGTATACTGAAGAGCATGCTTCTGTGGCTCAATGGCTTTCTTCCAATCTAGCAGTTATCAAGATCGGACGGCGTCATGTTCTGCGCTGTGAACACGTAACCCCGGGTTTGTTCAGGTTGCTGATCAGACAAGAGGTCACGGCAGCTGACAGGGGAGGAGGGGCTTTCACTTTATCTGCTGCCTTGTAGCATGAGGCGATGACAGCCAATCTGCTGCAGTGCCATCCAAGCTCTACTTCACTTCCCCTGCTGTCTTTTAGGGAGAACCTGTCCATTACCTTACTCAGATACCATCGAGTAGTATCTAAGTAAGTCAAGTGGCTCTGACCTCACAGGCTATCTCCTCATAATCCTTCATCCACACGACAGCAGCGCTATTAAGGAGCGACGAAAAAGTCCCAGAAAAGTGTCAGAGCTCTGATAGTGTTTGAAGAGCCAAGAAAACCCTAAAGGCTGCGTTTCATGTAGCTACTCGGTGAGTGGTGAAAAATTTAATACCGGACCATCTGGTGGATAGATGATGTGGAGGATTATCAAATAATTGAAATCTGTGAAAGGTCACCGGCGATGATGGAGAGTGACCTTAGATCAATGGCAGTGGGTTGGGTCACACTTCAGTCGTAAGGCCCGAAGCCATGGAGGGCAAGAAACCAGGATCACATGGAAAAGGGGGGAAGGGCGATGGACGGAGTTAAAAGCAGCTAATTAAACCTAAGGATGAGACGTGCGGTGACCGAATGGGGACGAAGGCGAGCCAGCAGCCGTCTGGAAGACACTATTTTCACTCATTCCTGCTTCAGTCTTCTTTCTCTCTCCTCTCTTCTATCTCTCGGTTCCTTCTCCCCTCACTCTGTCGTTTGATCTCGCCATGGCCCAAAGTCACTAGGCAGGGTTTTATATCTTATATTCACTGTTCCGCATGAAGGAGTGTGTCTCAAAAAAAAAAAAAAGTCATCTCAAAATAAATGAGGCTCACTGAAGGCAAACACATGATGACGGGGGCCATGCCGACACTGGCCATTGTAACAGGCATCAGTAATCGAATCTGAAGAAAATATCTAAGTGTGTATATGTGTGTGTGCGTTTGTGCTTTGAGGTGATGATGGTGTGTAACTACAGTCTATCTTTCTCTTTCTTCTGTTCCAAAGGCCCAATCGGATTAAGACAGGTGTAGGTGTTGCCTGTCCTCCTCCACACCCGTATTTTCTTTTGTTGCTTCTCCCTTTTGTCATCTCTACGCTGCTTACAAGTGTTACTGCCTGTTTGGCAGACTGTAACACCACAATGATCTGTAATGGATAACACCAGGGGAAAATATTTTCAATTTTCAAAAGAGATGAAAATCACTTTAGTAGTGGGCGCCAGTGTTAATTGGCTGGAGAAGGTGCTACGGTAGAAAGGGCTGCATGAGTGTTATCAATATTTCCTAAAAACCCTCGGAGCAGTGAACGCTGCGTGGTCGCAAGTGGCCAGCTTCTAAATGAACCAGCTGTCCTACTCAACGAGCATATAAAGAAAAATCAATATCTCTGTTAACTGTCTATTGTTCCAAATAAGAGGCACAGAAAGGGCCATAGTCAATATATTGCCACTGTCATCATCTTTAAAACCCAGGCTTTGAATGTGATTGACTGGCACACCAACATACACCCACCACCTAATTGGAATTTACTCAGAGAAAGACAAAGAGAGGCGGCTCTCTTTGTCACTGACAGGATGCCGTGATGCCTGGGGAAATTGAATTCACATCAAGAGGGATTTAATTAGACCACTTTGTACCTTTCATTGCAGCTGAATCCTATTTACATTCATTCCTGTGTTACTAAGCTTCCTTACCTTAGTTATATTGGCTCAACTAATCTTCAGGTTGCAGTCTTTTTGAAATAAAAAAATGAGCATACAGCATGTTTCAGAGCAATAAGATCAAGGTTCCATCTTTACTTAACTGCTGAGTTTTGAAGGAGAGTTTTGTTTAATCCCTCCCTACATGTATCTTATTGAAAGCACTAGGCAGGATGGCCATGAGGTTAGCAACACAAACGACGCAGGAAAGTCACAAGTTCAAACCCTTCAGCATATAACATGGCCACTGCTGTGTCCATAAGTAACACAAATCTGTGATCCCACTGGCGAAATGCGAACATGTACCAGATGAAACGGGAAAGAAAAGCAACTAATTCCTCATTACATTGTGTGCAGCATGTCAATCACAACACTCTAAAATCCCCTTTGAAATAAATCTAAAGAAAGAAAAAAACTGTATTTAGATGTGCTGGAACAAAAAGACCTTGAAGGCAGGATTTATCAGCTTAGCTAAAGGGAGATGATCCACTGAGCGGAGATAGGAAGGGGTCGCCCCGTCTTATTCTCAGCTTAACTGGAGACCCGCAAAAAGCTTCGTATGATAGTCACAAGGAATCCATCTCAATGCCTGTAGGACATAAATATACCGATCGTTTAAAAAGACCAGTTTAACTTGATAAAACCAACATTAAACCTTCTCTCCTCTTACTGCTAATGCTGAATTGTCATGTTTCTTTTTTGGCATTCTCCCTAAGTTCAGGCAACAACATGCAGCTTTATAGCTTGAGGCAGGAAGTTTGTTGATAGTGGCGCTGTCCTGCCACTCAGCTGTCAAGATTTGTGTTGCTGTATCTGCCACTCACCTTGATGAGTCAACTAATAGCTTTGAAGTCTGAGAGTTAAAGAGGGAATAAACCCTCAATGAGAAAAAATATGCATTGTTCAATATATCTATTTAAAAGATGGATAGGGGTCTCTCGTATTGACGAATCCACAAAGAATAATCACCAATTCTGCAGCTCCCCTCAGCTCTGGCTCTTGAATGTAATTTTTGTGCCTACCCTGCAACTACCCTGCACGACATGACTAGATATTTTAGGGCATTCAGCTGCTAAAAAGCCAGATGTTTCCTTTGGAAGGCTAGGGGAGACCAAACCAGAGCAAAAAAAGAGTCTATATCTGGGATTTTATGTTTGGAATCAAGTTGAGCTAAAATAACTCCTCCACATTCACTTCTCCATATGGTTTAAAATGTCTTGATCATCACTGAGAGGCTGTTTTCAGCAGGATGGTATGATTTGGTTGAGTGCACATGGGGTCACAGAAAAATACAAACTGAGATGGTATAACATATGGCACTTGTTTAATATGGTTTTATGCAAAAACATAGCATTCTGCAGCACAGTCGTTAAATCAGACTTTGCATGATAAATATTCTGGGAAAAGTGACAAGACATAAACTGCCCGATCATCACTGCCAATAAACTGTTTTTTGCCTCTTGTATCTTCATTAAATCTTGAACACCTTCCAGTTTTTATTGTTCTTCATCTGTCTGCCTGTTTTTCCGTCTGCCTGGGTGATGACGTGGAACATGTAAGGCAATCAGTTGAGCGGCCCACGACAGACTAGAGAGTAAAAACCATGTAAGAGTGCTGAGCCGAAAACACTTTCATTAGCCCTCATAAATGTTATCTGGCACATATCTGAGACAGGCTGGGTGGATCGCCTGCTGCGATTTGGCCCATTCTACACTTCCCTATCCTCCTCCACCTCCCGTTGGCTTAGTCAGTTGACAGCCTGGCACTGAACCTGATTCCTGAGTCCCCGATTTCACACCCTTCCTCTATTTCTGTCTCAATAGACGGAGGAGAACGCCACCGCAGAAACTGCAGCCCTGATTAGAAACCAATTAGCTCCCCAGATCCCGGGGCCCCTGCAGAAGAGGCTGCAGGATGTCATCTCGATTCAACTCCTGGTCCAGACGGAGATCTCTGTCCCCCACCCCCCACCTCTGCCTCGCGCTGGTCCGCTCTCATTTGCTGGCAGTTCTTAGGGAAAAGTAAGATGGAAAGTGGAGGAGCCACTTCTTTAACATGACCTGACCTAGATGTGAGCTGTGTCAGACAGAGATGGATAAGCTTTGGCCCCAGTTTGTGTCTCTCATGTAATTATCTTTTTTTACATCTTTGGCTTTTGCATTGAAGATTATCTTTGAGTCAATGGAATAAGCTCAGTCTCTTCATTAACATAAACAGAAACTCAGAGAAAAGCTGCTGTTTGCTTTAAAAAAAAAAGATTCCTCAAAGACATCCCAGCTGCTGCAATAATAATCTGTCTGGTGTACAGTAAAACAGATTTTTTTCAGCATGTTTTACAACGTAATTCTGAGTCAAAACAAAAATTGCAGATATTAGGTGGCAGTGGATTCAGCTGTTCAGCAACTCTAGTAATAGGCTTTCATTCCCTCTCTTATTCAGTCAAATATGTAGGCACTTTCTTGTCAAGCTGTAGGAAGCAAGCAGCCTCTTTGGTTTTGGGACCACTTTTTCTCTGTCTTATCTTAATAGACATTTTGGATGTGTTATTTTCTAACATAATATTGTATGACACCATATTTCTTGGCTGATTGACTCTGTCCACTCCAGTCCTGTGTTTAAGAAGTCAGGAGACATTTTCCACTCAGTTATTCCTCCATGGCCCAAAACAAGTAACATGATCCAGCAGAAAAAAATCCTTCTTGTTTATGGTCTTACTGAACAATTTTAGGGTGACTAGCTTTAGCAGTCACAGTCAACGAAACACAATAAAAAAACTTGTTAGCTGAGCAACATTAATCCTTCAAACAGCCTGTGTTACAATATTCTCCTCAAGAAACAACCTCAATTTTGTATCATAAACATACATTTCTAGTCCTTGTATATACTCACTGACTCTCTCACTCACAGAAAAAAACAATCACAAAAGCCATTGTCTTAATAATAGCTTTCCCATTGCCATCTGGGTCAAGAAATGCCCCAAACTCAGTTGTATACTGCACCCTAATTCTTCAAGGGCTATGGTGTTTTCACACTGGAAAAGTGACTAAATTAAGTTCAGTATATTCAGCATATCAGTCAGTGCACGCTCAGTAGCTACTTTATAAGATACACCTGTGCTTTTTCAATGCAAACAAATGCAACTGTTAAATAAAGTCTGCTTTTCTAGTCCCTACAATGTTTTTTTTTTTGACATTGTCATAAATATGTTAATTCAATGGTGTGTTTTAGCATTGGGGTCACAACCAGTGATGGTGTTTTTCTTTGCTGCACTATATTTAGGTGTCTCTAATGTTCTGAACCCCTCAATAGGGAGGACACAACCTTTAACTACGACCTCAGTAATAAATATGTTGCTAAATTTTAATTTAATTTTAATGTTTCCAAAAATGTAAACAAAAACTGAACATTAAAAACGTGATAAAGGCAGAGTGCATGGCATATTTAAAAATGCTTGATTTTTGAGGGTACGCTGTTGTCCCACAGTGTAGTGCACTAAGCTGCAGAGCTGTACATAGTGCATGATGAGGACACATCTCTCATTTGGGAAAACATTTTGCTGTATTGTTAAGTTTAACTGGCAGTCACAGTCTGATAAATGTCACAGCTTAAATATTGTATAATTTCCTGTTAGTGTAATATAGTGATGTAGATTTCTTATATGTTAACTGCAAAAGTTAAAGCGTTATGTACTGATTACAATTAGTATGCAGTATATGATAGAAACACAGCTATTGAGACACTTCTTGTTACATACAGTGGGTAAAAAAAATCCACTTCACAGTACACCTGAGAATTTATCTCTTAGAACCAGGACATAAGGGACTTCTGAGGATTATGGACATTTCTCTATACGCATGTGAAGTTTTGTTAAACAATCTGCCGAATTACTCAAAGACTGTGCCTCATATCTGTGACTCAAAATGTAATCCGTCATGCTTAAGACTGAAATGTAAAAACGAGGACTGTATGAGAAGCACAAACCGGGGCTCACGCAGGCCCGTGATAGGAGTGGGTTGGAATATGAGCGTGCACCGCTGGGACAGTGTGTGATTAATGCAAGAGATCATGTGAATGGAAGCCGAGGCCTCGTGATTATCTGAGAGATATTTATATGTTGCCTTCATCTGTGCCAGATGAGAATATGATTGTCACTTTCAGCACTGCTCGCAATAAAAGCAGTGGAGTAATAAGAGCCTTTAGTGTAGATAATGGTTTGCACCACTCGTAATGACACAGTGAAAGTTCCTTATACTCAAACATGCACTGACAGACACACTTACAGGCTTTAAGTACTGTGAACACTTGATGAAGGGCCTTGAAGCCTTGCTAGCTTGTTTCATTACCACTTGTCATTCTCTCTACCAAGCCAACTCAGTGCTACCTTTTTTCCCCCACTCACAAAACTTTGTCTTCTGATTAATTGCAGCCTTTTAGGCTTTCTCACAATCAGCCTGGACCATTTTGCAGCCTTTTCATTACAAAGTTAAACGTCTGGCTATGGAATACAGTGGCAGTAAATGCCATATCCTTTCAGCACAGCAAGGGCAGGGTAATTGTCTCTGTGGCGTAATCGTCCCTCAACAAAAGCCAGTGGAAATGACAGGGTTTTAACATAATAAGGAGCACTGTCATTTTGGTTTCACCCTGCAAAATCCTCCCTACCAGCATCAGTGCTGCAGTTTGATTCCCTCTGTTCCAGGGAATGTTTATCTCCATCTTAGGGCCTCCATTTTGCTCTCCTCTTCTCTGCCGATGGCCTGTAATTGCTTCCATCTGCTCTTTATTCATATAGTATTACTTGTCTGGGTAGAGATAACAGTGCGGCGAGAAAACCAGTAAGACAGCAAAGAACAACTGCCTATAAATGTCAACCAGTCACCAATAAAACACACCCGCAGCTATCCGACTTTATGGTTCAACTCTTTTGCTGAGTCATAATGACAGTTAGAAAGGCACTGTTCCTAAAAACTGACTTTTTTTTAAAGCCAGAGCATTATCTCAACAAGTAGACAGTTGACAAATTAAATCAATGAATCAATCACACAAGATGGATTAGGTGTCAAAAATGATATCTGCCAGTATGAAGATCAGGGTTGCAGATTGGGGCGAGCCATCTCTACCATCTCTACTTGAGGGATGTGGAGCAACAGGTGATCTGCATAAACAACAATAAGGAAAGCGTAAATGAAATTTGAAGGGGCAGCAGGGTAAATTTATGGCTCTAAACCGAGCCAACACACCAGGAATCTAAAGAGCAGCTCAGCTCTGGTGAGACGCTCTATAGAGGATACGTATCTCCTCTCTGTTAGATGCCCAATGACAGCTCCAGCCTCATGGAAAAATAAATCCCCTCTCTCGCTGTCACACACGGCTTATTCATCACATTCACATCCTCCTCTTCCTGCTATGTTTGCTCCTGTAATTCTTCGACAATATTCTCCTGCTTCTCTCTCTGGAACTTGAAGACTCAGAGAAGTATCCACCATAAGAGAAATCAAGAAACTGTGCAACGCTGCACCAGCTATGAGGACCCGGTGAGAGAGAAGGGTGAGCATGAATTATACATGTGTCAGGGGGTGGCAGTGAGGGGGTGGGCTTCACATTTGTCAGAATAAATGCATAAAGCGCATAGTTTGGAAAAAAAAAAAAAAAACCCATAATATTATCTGTCACAATTCAAGGTTACCAAACACGCAAAGGAGCAAATTATTCATTCCCATACAAAGCATAGTGATGAAGCTGGATAACTGCAGAGAGCAACAGAAGGAGTTTGGTGTGGATACACTGGAGGCCTTTCTGTTTGAGTGTGTGTGTGTGAGTGTGTGTGTGAGATTGTGTGTGATGTTGTTAATTAGGAAGCTATTTGTGTAGAGCGAAATGTTCATCTCATGATCGGTAGACCGTCTTTCACTGTCCCACTGCACTGTGATATCTGTTCTGTCTCAAATACATATGATTATATCTCCCACACCACACTGTACATTTACAGCATTTTAAAGACACATTAATTAATACTCTTAAATTAACACAGATTTCAAATGAAGATGTGGTTTGCAGTGACAGATGTAAAACCCACTCAAAAAACTTTTCATACACATCAACTGCTTTTTCTGCTGAACTTTACAGCCTCTTTTAGCTCATTGTTTTTATCTGTCACATTTTCAATAGTCTGTAATGAAACCTGTCTCCTGCAGCAGGAGGCTGTTAAACCCACTGTGTCTACCAGCACCTGCCCTGTGCCAAGTAGAAGAAAAAGTTAGCAACTACCTGAACGTGACATGACAAAGACGAAGCATTCAGCAGCTACGAGACAGATATGTTAGCAGGAGTTGGATGAGAGCCAAAACGGAGATGAAAGGAAAGTGAATAATGGATTACATTCCACACATGGACAAAAACATGATTCTAAGAGAAAGTAAATTTGTGTTAGCAAACTGTCTATGTAGGGCACCATTTGCTAGCATGTTAAACACAATTACTTTAGAAGGTAATCATGTGTCAGGGTTGGGTTTCTGTCTGTTTGTTTTGGTGTTTTTCTGCCCCCCAGTGGCCAGATAATCCATTAATACAGCTTTAAAGAGGAACTACACCATCAAACTCAATTAGAGTCTTCCAGCTTATTTTAAAATGTAACAAAGAGTCAGAGAGGTAATAACTGTAGGAGGTATAGCCTCGCATATACATGGTGTGTGACATAAAGACAAGACACAAGGGAAAATCTGAGATAGTGGCACATTATCTAATGACTGTGAGTGATAGCAGAGACAGAAGACTGATAAATCAGCCAGACCACTACATTGGTAAATATTAGCTTCCTGAATATACATTGTATTGGTGTACACAAGTATGTTGGCCAAAAACAAGAAATTGGAGTACAGACATGCCAGGCTAGGCTTGAGGTGATTTACAAACAAAAACATCACCATTACATAAATGTGTGCACCTGAGAGCACTGACAAATAATTCTTTCAGGTGTAAAATGTGCCACTCAGTAGATATCTTGACCATAGTTCAAAAAGATAAAATATATATATATATAGAAATCTCTGGGATCTCCCAAAATATTAGTATTAGCATAGGCCTCAAAAATCTAGTATCAGTCAGATTATATCTCATACTAACACTGACAAAAAAGTGTATTTAATCTGGATCAGTCACATCATGACCAAAACCTGATCTGCTAAAAAAGGTCAGTATCTGGAGGAGGATCAGAGTGGATCCCTGCCATCAACAGTATCAGTCCCAAAGAAGTAAAACTTTTATTCTTTAAGTCCAGTCTCACCATCTGGCCCTGACATTCAATAAAAAACCAGACAGGAATCCATCTGAGATGAGTAGACAGACCAGTTTCTTTACACTGACAGGGGCTTCAATTCACCAGAATGAAACTGAACTACAATTTAAACTCTGAGAACTTTTTCTAAAAGGAGAAACTGCTATTAGTCTTCACAATTCCAGGTAAAGCCTGTCAAATGATACAATGGAAAGAAAACGTAAGAGGTCACTTTCTATAGTCGGTGGAAAAAATGTGGAAAAACCAGGAGAAAAAAAATCACAAAACTGCATGAAAATCAAAGCCCAGGAATTCAGTGAACATCTAACTTCTATCAGTATCTAACAGCATTAGGAGGATCTGAAGCTTTCTTTTCTTCTAGAGATGGAACCATTCTACTGCAGTCAATGATAACAAAGCCAAGTATGCAAGGTCTACTTTAAAAATCTATTCAACAATACCAGAAAGTTAATCAGTAAATAATTACCTAGTGAGGAATGGTAATCAGCAGTCAGCTTACTCTCAATGCTATAGTCTCAACACTGTAATTACTTTTACTTTGGTCTAGAGTCCTTAAAATATGAAATCATAATGACTGTTTTGTTCCAATCAGTGATTTGAGAAGTTTACCGACACAATCAACAACTTATTCCAATAGAGAATGATGGATGGTGCAAAATAAGTTGAATAATGACAATAATATCAGTCATCTCAGTGTAACATTGCACTGTTTTGAAAGGGTATTAAGGATACCTTTCACTTGTTTTGGTTTGTATCATCATCATCATGACACTTTGTTTGTGGAAAATTTAATTACATCCAATAACTTTAGGACCAAAATGAGACTTTTCCTCTAAAAACATTTTCTCTCGCAATTCAACATGTAATTGCTTAATTTCAATGTCTGCAATTTGATTGTTGTTTTCTTTTTTTCCCACTGAATGTAAGTGATGACAGATACTATTTTCAAACAGATTATACATAATCAGCTGTTTGCCAAAACAGGCTGACCTCAAATCAGCAGTGGATGCCCTTTTCAGTGCGTTAGGCCTTTATGATGTGATCGTGGCTGCTCACCCCGATGAATCTAATCTGCAGCTGCACCAGTTCACCTCCATGTAGGGCTCCTGCGGTTTAATGCATTCTCGAATTGTTCACACCTTCCCTCTGCTATTGCTGCTCCTGTGAGGAACCAATCATCACCAACTCATGCTGGGAAAAATATACATACCACCCTCAAGTAGTCACCCGTTTATGTTTATGATCATTGCTTCATACCAGGCAATTACCGCCGTGCATATAACACTATTCACTATATGTAAAACAGTATGAACCCTCTGCCATGTCGCAAATGGTGAGGTAGGGTGTGCTCATTTACTGCCTACCACTTAGAGAAGAATAATATGCAGATAAACCTGGTCAACTAATTACAGTAATGATTGCAAAACGTTCAGAACAGTGCGGGCAGATAATCACTGAAGCATCACAAGACTGAGCAGTAAATATGCTAATTTTAATCTGAAGTAAACAGAGGCTTGTTTTTTTCCCTTCATTTTTTTTATTGCTTGAGTTTACCCCCGCAAGTTAACCAAATGCAAAAACACAGCACGCTAATCTTGCATACATCCACATTACACACCACGCATCGTCAGAAAGAGACATTCATTAGATTGGACAGATATTATTGCAGCTCTGGTCTCCGCAGGCATTTTTTAAAGCCTTGTTTGGTCCGGCAAGTTGTAGAGAAGAATGTTTTTATTTGCAGCAAAAAAAGAGAGCTGCACGCAGACACAAACACACACACACAACAGCCTTTATTTCCTCTTAAGCTAAAAGGTCCTCATAAGGAGAGTGAGCTGCCAAGTGCTGGTCCTTGTAAGTGTAGCTAAGCCAGTCCACACACACACACACACCTAGAAGTGAGTATTGTTGGTAGGTGTGCTAAGGGACACTTTGACAGAATCTGCTGAAGGAACTGATGCTGCCTTCAAGTGCTCCATTAAAGCTAGAGATCATTTTTCGCACATTCGAGTGCTCTTAGTTGGACGTAATAAGAAAATGCAACACATTAATCAAAAGTAGCTTCTTTTTCTTTTCACATAGTGTTTGATTTCGTAGTTAAGATTCAAGTGGCATTGCACTACTTTGCATGAGAAAGCACAGGAAATGCATCAGCGGAAAGTTAAACAACAGGCAACTGCACATATGTACATTAGGTGCCGAACTTGAACGTATAATAATAACTCATATCAGTCTTTCTTACCCCCCCCCCCCTGGATTCAAACCCACCACCTTCCTCTAACCCTCTCTGACCTTCAGGCTAAAGCTGCTTCATTTCCTTTGATCCCCCCATCTCTCTGTGCCTCCCTGTGTGGCTGATGGATGGGATCTTGAGGCCTTGGGTGAGAGACTCTGCCGTTTTGACACATCTGTTTGACAAGGTGAGAATATCTGTGGAGAAAAGCCTAGGACTGACTGCCCCCCTCCTCCTCCTCACATCCTGCTTGCACTTACCCACCCGGCTCATGTCTTGAGTGACAGCACAGCGCTGTGATACATGCTTTACATATGAGGTGAAAAGCAAGGGAAGACAGGGGGGATACAGCATCACTTTCTGTACAGTAAGTGCAGTTGAGGGGAGTGTGTGTGTTCAGGGTTTGAGGTGGTGGAACGTCTTGTCTCAGAGATCCAGAATTGCCAGTGCGCCCCCAGCATGCGAGGCTGCTTTCAGTGTACCTCGTGAGTGGCTGAAATCACAGCTGCAGCAAAGGGAAATGGAGTCTGAGATGTAGAGCTGTCATCATCAAGGCTATAAATCTCACAAATACAAATCCCTCCATCCGAACATCCTGTTTCCAGCCCGCATTCACTCTGCAGGAAGGGTTTTTTTCTCACCATGGTGGAAGAATTTTGCAGGACAGAATGCAGCAGAATCAGAAAAAGTCAAAGTTTATGGGCTACCACAGACGAATTTGAAATTAGATGACCAGAAAACAGCACTGACATAAGAAATGACTTGCACCAGCTGGCACAGTGAGAAGTGTACAGGTAACATGATTAATAGATTTGAGTAGAGAAAAATCCGTGTGTGTGTGTGTGCTGTGCTGGTGGTCATTGCTCATGAGTTCATTATTTGATATGATTGTGCACACCACTTTGATTGGTCAGTTTGAGGCTCCTTACACAGAGACACGTTCACAAATGCGCGTGCACGTACACACACAAACACACACACAGGCTGCCACTCCGATCCGCCCCCAGCATACACACAGCCTACAGACAACACAATTCACCTGCAAAAGCACGCACGCAGATGCACGCGCACATCCAACCTCACGGACTGGCACACGTGCGCGCACAAACACTTTGACACACACTTGTCTGCATTGGCATTTTCGCAGTCAAACTGGAGACCAGCAGCAGCAGCGGCAGCGGCGGCGGCAGCTTTGGTGGCAAAAATTCACGCGCTATCTCTCCCTCTATATACGTGTGTGTACGGGGCTGCTGCCTCCAGGCTGACACACAGAAATGCTCTATGTGGCTGAGAAAAGACATGCAAGCATCTCCTGAGTGGAGAAAATCCGTCCACTCTGGCAGAGCAGACTCTGTGTGGTCTCTTAAAGAAGAAAAAAATCAATTATCCCTGCTCTGTCCGGCACCCAGTAGTGAATCCGTTCACATTTACACAACTGGCCGATGTTGCAGGAGAGGAAATATCTCAAAATGCAACTTTACCAAAAAGCAAGCGCGTAGAAGGACTCGTTTAAGAACAGTTGCACTAATGAACATGAAGCTCAGACTGAAAACAGGTCAAATACGCGCTGCAGCGACCACCCGCAGAACAACGCATTCATTCTGCACAAGTTCAACTACACTGAATTACATTCCAAGTGTTGGTCAACTTACCAATAAGAGCCAGCTGTAAGAAGTACAGTCCGAGGAAGTCCATTATGGAGTGCGACATTAATTCAAATGGATGCAATCCCGGCGAATGATGATGTGCGAGAATAAAAGCCCTCTGTTTGCTGGAATTGGCACCGAAATTAAGACCGAAAGAATCGCAGCTATTTCTCAAGTGATGACTGGCCACTTACGCTGACGCCGGAATCCACAGCATTGCATGAAAAATCAGGAGCGGAGCAGAACATCATTTTTTAACAGTCAAACTTTTGTCATGGAGGAAAAATGGGTTACAGCTGCGCCAAATCAAGCCAGTGGTTCCAATTCAATGCAACACCGAGAGAGGGGGAAGAAAAAACAGTTCGTTCCTTAGGTGGAATAAATGTTGCGCGTATTGAACATCCCTGGCCGTTTCATCCGTCCGTCCTGCGCGGCTGCTTCCTCTCCTCTTCGCCTCCTCCACCTGCGCACCGTCTGGAAACTGCGGATGAATCACAGGGGCGCGTTGCTTTGCGCACTCCGACCTGCGAGTCACACAGTCCCTGTGATCCTCTCGCTCCCAGGCGGGTCGGCCGGAGATGCCCAGCCCAGCTCGTTTAAAAATCCAATCTTGGCAAAAGTTGAAATAGGACAAGTTAAATCGATAGCCTATTTCATACTGCCATAAAATGGAAACAATAAACCTGCGTAAAATGGTGCATAGTCTGTATGGGTGGGTAGACCATATCCACTATTCACTGAAAGTAGGTTATTCCCCCTCCCCAAAAAAGAGAAACTACCACAGTCAACTTGCGTGAGTCTCATTGATTTGGAGGCAGTTGAGAAGAATCTTTTAGGGGCCCTACAGCAGCCGTAGCACAGGAGGAGCAGACGGTAAAAACAGAGCCAGGCTGACTCACAGTGTCTATGCCTCTTAATGGTAAAAATGAAGAGACCATCTTGCAGCCAGCATGGGCTGTTTGAGGCTACCTGCTGTCTAATGTGCTCACGCTGGTCTCCTTTCAGAACAGAACAAAGAATAATCTATTTTGATCTGGGTTTTGGGGACAGTGGGCCTGATTGACGCTTCAGACAAGCTGTACTATTATTATTTTGAGACACAGCCTACTTTATATCTACAAGAAATTTGTTTGCCATGCACCCAGAATAATTGGATTAAGCCTGTAGAGGCAGCACTCCATAAATCATGGAGAATATTTAAATTCTTCATACTGACAGCTGTTATGGGTGCTTTTTTTTTTGGTCAAAGCTTGAATTATCTTCATGCCGTTAAACTAGCACTCTGGATGAGAAATTAATTTTTGAGTGTTTTCTCTGTTGGGAGCTGTTTTGGCTGCTCAAGCTTATTTTTTGATATATTTTTTTACAGCATCTCGGGGACACTTTCATCCAAAACACTGTGTGGGGTGTAGTATGTAAAAAAGGCTGACACTCATGGAAACGTGGGAAGGATCATACTCAAGTTTCTAAAGAAAAAGCTGCGCAACCTTAGACACTTAAAAACTTCTGTTCTGTGTTTTATTTTTTCCGAGGAGAGTGGGCAGTCTACTCCTCTAAGGATTTGCTCGAACCAAGACTGAAGGTTGAGAGGAAAGATACTGCAGCAGGAGGATTTGTTCTCCAAAGGCAGTAGTATGTACAGTATATGACAAAACTGAGGACACCCCTGTGCAATATCACCAAATGATCCAAAATCGTATCATCTTACAATAACTGTATTATTTTTAAGGTTAAGTGTGGGGTATTTGCCCTAAATAATTCAAACCACACAGGTTAGATAGTTTATACTGAAGATATGGGCTCATATCTTCAGTATAAACAGGTGTTTTCCGTGTTCTCACCACAGCTATCAGTATTGGCCTGGAGTGTGTCTAAGGCAACACGGCTCCACAAGGTGAAGAATCACCTGAGCAAGTAAGAAACCAGATTGTGAGACTTCATTAAGATTGGAGAGGGTACAAGAGCATCAGCAGGCTGCTAAACATCAGCTGAAACACAGCTGCACCAGTGTTTAGGAGGTATAAGAAGAGTCATACAGTAACAGAGGCTCGGGAGTCGTCCTTGAAAAATGACGCCATGCACAATTAGGTATTTACACAACCCTGCATTGACAAAAAGAGTCAGTGCTTCTGACTTGTCACAAGGGTTATGAGAGGTGATTGATAAGTTGGTGGCCCGAGGTAGAAGACGTTAAACAGCTCTTGTTACGTGCATGTGCAGTAACTTTGGTGGTATTTCTGTTTCAGGTAGTTGAAACTTGTCAAGTCAGCACTGTCAGGAGAAAGTAGTCCGCAGCAGTGATGATGTCATCACCTCTGTCAAGATGGCGACCACTGACCTCCTCCTTCACCTTGGAGAAGAGAGTTCAAATCCAAATGTTGTCTATATGAATTTAATTTTAAAGTTATATTTTGTAAATCGCACTCATTGGACACTGGCACAATATAACCCTGTGTGGACATTCACATTATGGCTGCTACAGAAACTAGAGATATAGCATATCTCAACGTGCATAGGCATTTACTTGCTACACTGGCAAACTTTTCTCTGTTCTTTTCTGTCTTTACTGACTGTATGTGGGTGGGAGGGTTTGACCTGTGTCAACAGTGTCTTGTGGTTGTTTTCTTGTATATGCTTGTTGAAAAAGCCAATGAAATTCAGCAATTGGAAGCTTGAGAGGTAACTTTAAAACATCTAAACTTCACTTTCCAGCATCCCTGTATGGTCACAACTGTTGACCATGTACCAAGGAACAAGAGAGTTGGTGTCACTGTTTTTCTCAGGACTGGTCTCTTCTTTTGTATCAGTTTAACTGACAGTTCAGTTTCCATTCTTAAATTTCAATTCATCACTTTCTGTGAGTAGAGACGTGACCGTACCAAACAGAGGATTTCATTTTAGCAGTCAGGATAAATGTATGTGATGTCTTTACTTTGGAAAGGGAGGCTTTTGTCTGCTGTGGCACCATTTTGTGTTTAAGCAAGTGTATTTTTTTACACAAAATTCTTGCCAAGTGCGTATTTAACAAGAGGGAAAGAAAGTGTTTTTTTATACAGCAACACCAGAGGGGGAGTAAAGTCGGAGGTTTGCATTCATACCCTGGCGGTCATCCAGCAGCGCATCTTCTCAGCAGCTCCACACTAACAGCAGCTGGTAGTTAACTGCCTTGCTCAAGGGCCAACTGGCTGTAGTTGCTGAGGGAAAGCAGAACAATCCTTATTCATGTCTCCAAATCAGGTTTTCCTCAGAAGGTTATTCAAGTTCAACCTAGCCTTTCTGCCTGCCCCACCCCCTCCCAACACCACTGAATTACAGTGTGTGCCAAAAAAGATGGCATATTGATCCACACCTCTACCCTTTGAATCAAACGTCCCCCTGCCTGCTCCGGATCGAATCCTTCCTCTCCTGCGTCCCCGCCTCTGCTTCTGCTCCATATCCCTCTCTGTAACTCAGAGGGCCGCTTTGCCCTTAAAATATTTGCGATGCTGATGTCATAAGTCAGAGTATGTGGGACAGGCTCCTGCTGGGTTGGCCATGAAACAGTAGAAAAATCTTACCATAGGCTGATTAAGAGGTGTTAATGCATTCAAATTAATGCCAGCTCCTGAGCTGTTTTTTTTTCCTCCCCTGTGTGTCTGCCTGCTGATACATACTCTCACACATGGAGAGAGAAATTAGAGGGAGAGGCTGAGAGAGAAAGAGTGAGAGGAAAAAACAGAGAAAGATGTCATGCTGCACCACCTACACACCACCATTTCAATGTGACTCGATGATTGTGATGGAGACGCTTTGTAGTCTGCTATTGACCAGTGATGGAGCTGAATCAGATGTTGGAACAGCTTTCAAGGCCACACTACACAAAGACTTGCTGGGCAATGAAGTATAGTTACGTGATAATGTCTCAAGGCCGACTGAAGTATAACACTCTGCACTCTGTGGTATCTTCAGCTTGTCTCAGGCTCACACATAGTTTGACTCACACTTGTCTCATCTTGATCCTTGTTTAAGGTTTACACAAATTTGTCCTAATACTCTTCATTACTGATGCTATACATTACACACAGCCTCTGCCCAGTCAAACAGCAGTCTGACAAACCTGCACAGCAGCTGCCCCAGACTACAGACTAAAACATGTTTCATCTAGTGTTCTTATTAAATTTAGTCCATTTAATTCATATTAGTCATGTCAACATTCACATTTGTGTGTGTTCTGTAATAAAATACTAGCGCACTACAGAGCACACCTCCGATGAAGTGGGAGTCACAGTAGAGGAAGCAGGGCCAGCGTCTGGTTTATGAGTATTTTAGCCGACTATGTTAGCATTCAGCACTTTACATGAGAGCATCATCATCACTCCTCTCTATTTTCTCTACATTCTAAAGTTTTGAGTAAAGACTATGTGAAACTCTCCAACCTGCCACGTTGGTTTCCTGTTGCTCTGTGCTAGAACGACACACTGAAAAAAAAGGTGGCTAGTGGCTTAAATCACTAATGTTTAAGAGGCAGCCTTAAGCTGACAGAAGAGGTTAACAGTGGTTATGACGTAGATACCTTCAGTGCAGGATTTCATTAGTAATTCAGTGTCAGATTTCTCTCACCACAGGTGGTTTGTATGTGACTAGACCACAATCAGCCTCTATTATAGTCCCCACAGTAACTTCACATTATTTCATTCAATTTGTAACACAAGCAACAATGGAAAGATCCACCTTCTCTTGACTACTGAACAAACTGCCAACGTCATTCTCTGTAATAAAGAGGGGGATTGATGTGTGCAGAAAGTTTGCAGTGGAGATGGCTTTGACAGATGTGTTGAAATGAAAAGTAAAAAATTACTGAACTCTTCTTCAACTCCCTGAGTGCTGTCTTCATTCTCAACAATATCCATCTGTATCTGAAACCCGCACATAAAACACAAGAGGCCACAGCTGACCAGTCACAGTTTCTGAGGACGTCATGTTGTATCTGAGTAGCTGCCACAGTCCATAAAGGGACTGCTACACCATAATCCCTTAAAGCACAATTATAAAACCGGCTTTACAATATCTCAGATGCTCAGTGTCTAAACAAGTCCAAAGTGCAGATATATGTAATTTACAATGATATAAAACAGAGGAAAGCAGCAACATCCGCACATTTGAGGAGTTACAGCCAGTGAACATTTGTTATTAATGCTCAATTATAAAAATATTCTGATAATCAACTCATTGTTTCAACACTACTGTAGAGCACATAATAACATTCAAACCTCTGATTAGTAGAAAGACTGTACACTTGTTGGTAGCTGGTTTAAGACTGTTTATCGCGTATTTTGGTCTCAAACAGGACTAAATGTGCTCGCATTGGTCTTGAGCCCCTTTTAGAGCTGACTGTGAAACAAAGTCAGCGGCGTATTTACATTTTACAAAGGTGCTGTTGAGCTATAACTGCAGTCACAAACAAGCATATATTTTAACCTATGCTATTTAATAACTCATTGTGTCGCTCGGTTCAGTTCATAACATTTTACACTTCCTCCCCTTGGGCAGAATTATAGCTGAAACAGACGCCTGCGGTGCAACAACCGAAGGTCTGGACTGATGGCTCTTCCCTGGCCGTCACACTGATTTTGTCCCATTTGCAAATTCTGTCCCTGCTGTGGGCAATATTACCAAGCCACACTGCCTACAAAACATTTGCTGTGTATTAAAGCCTTAAAAAAAGGGGGAAAGCATGGCTTGTGAGCAGTGATATGAGATCTGAGTAGAATGAAACTCAGCATGTCTCATTTGATGTCCAAGCTTAATCTTTTTAGGTGTGAGAGTCTCAGCTGATAAAATTCTAAGCAAATCATAAACAGAGAAATCTGTGTACTGAAAATGTTGCCTGGCCATTAATGTTTACTGCACTGCACCTTAAACTTTTTTTGCACAGTGCAATAAAACTTATATGCAGAGATGGAGAGAAAAAAGTACATTTATTTAAATTATGTGCTTATAGAGACTATTTTGAAAAACATGCCCATCCCCAGATCCATATTCATTCATATATTTTTTTATCTGCCTACCTAATATCGTCACGCTTTTTCTGCACAGTATAATTTCAAATTCACCATTTCTGTCTTCTCTATGCTGACATCTACTTAAGATCTGGTCGTCTGGAAGTGGAATCTCTTCTCTGTTGCTTTTCCTGTGTTACCTCTGTAGGTTGAACACCATGTCAAAACAGAATTACAGACCCTACAAAAGCAGTTAACTATGATGACTACACAGGAATATAAGCAATCACAACCTAAATCACCCATCCTCTCTGATATTTACTGCCATGGTGGAGATTTCTCCATGTCTCAGGATGTGAAAGTACAGGAAGTAGATATACTGTACATACAGATATATATTAAATCTCCTGGCACTGCATGAGTGTCATGGAGGTCGGTGTATTTGGGAGTCAAAGTCAGAGGAGCTCCCTCCACAGGTTGGAAAAAACACTAAAATTTCCCCCAAAACAGAGGTCTCTGCTAAGTCCTGGGGGAAATATCTGGCGCTTGTTCACCAGCCAGTCACTAACTTTGTCTGTCTGCTGTTTTGTGTTGAGCAGGTAGTGTACAGTAGCTGCCTGCTGTGGCTGAAAGCAACACTATGAGAGAAATGAGAGTGAACAAAAACAATAGAGATGTGGGACAACCAAATAATGAGCAGAAACTCTAAATCTCTGTAAAGCTGAGGGGAGCAGATTCAAGTGATAATTCCACAAGCAAACCCTAATTGTCATTTGATTTGTTATGATAGAAATATCAATTATAGCAGGTTTAAGAATACTTCTCTCATTGCAGCTGATATCTCACCTGTCTGTTCATAACCTTGGGAGATGTGCGAGCTCCTGACCGTTGGCTACAACAATGATTAGAGTTCATAGCAGGCAACATATTTCTGCTTCGCCCCTGTAACACAGGGCATGTCACCAGAGTGCCAACTTGTCACTAGCCTTTCCAACAACAATGAAAACCCTTTGAAGATGAAGCTGAATATGAGAAGCCTTCCCTGCAGTGGTGCCAATGTACTGCAGCATCAGCTTCTGCTCTCATTGCAGACTCGAGCTGTAACCAGAAACTGGCAGGACAAAAAGAAAAAAAAAAAAAAGACTGGCTGCCAAATGAGGCTGTGGCATGTTCGGGCTTTTCAAGGCAAGCCTGTGGTGTAATTACAATCATATCTGGCCATCGCAGTGGGCAGGTGATGAGACAAATGTATCCAGAAAGAAGTGCAAGGCATAAAAACTAAAAAGACCCATACGCCCTTGGCAATTCAGGACTGTTTTCATGATGTGTTTGCAGCGGCATATTTCAGATGCACAGTGAGGATGCGTGGAAATGGATAAATCAATGAGGCCATCTGGGGAGAGGAAGTCAAGATGAGAAATGGTTTAATGCTGACATTCATTCGACAGTAGCCTCACAGACCTAATTATTGCATTCATTACCGAGATGCAAAAGAGAGAGAGAGCCTTGTTATTTTCATGAAGCAAATCATATGAGTTATAGGTCGTGCAGTATTTGTGAAAGCACATGTGTGATTTCTTCACAACGTGAGAAGCAATTAAAACTTTTTTTGACATATTTATACTTTGCTGAGGTTTGAATAGGATTTGTTTATTGAGTAAGTTTTTAAAATAAAACAAAATTCGAAAGGTAGTGTCTTAAGTCTGTAAGTAAACAACATTCAGGAGACAAATCCAGCAATGTGAAACATACAGAAATTAAGTATCGACTGCCAGTGGCCTTGTACTTGGTAACTGCAGCATGCCTAAATTAAGGCCCCAGTTGCCATGAGTATTACTGAATATCATCATTGTCATTGTCTGCCCTCTCCTAGCTGAGCCAGTAGTCATCACACAAACACATGCACACACTCACAATGACACCTCTCATCTCCTATCTCACACAAACACACACACAGTGCAGTCTGATCAAAGAGCTTTGTCACAACAATAGCCCATATAAACTACATTCTAATTGATTGTGAATGTAGGACGTCAAACTGCACATAAGCAATGGGCTACATGCTGTGATGTGAAATGTACATAATTATATAATAACTCATGAAATGATTGAATAAATTATACCTTAACATTCAAACTGAGTCCTATGCCTCTTTCGATAAAATGTTTTTGCCATCAGGAAAAATATCCCCAGCTCCATATTATCAGCCTGTGTTTAAGCTGGCTATTTATAGTCTCATACTGGGCACATAATCAGATGTTGCAGTTTCTTGATGTACAGTTATATATATTTCTACTAATAACAAACATACCCAAACCACCGCATTGGAACCATCACATTTCAAATAAAAACAGCACTTAAGTGAATATAAACCATCTACAGAAATCACCAAAGCATTATTACTCTGCTTTATTAACTTACATATTATCAGAAAATTCCTCTGCCAACGAATAACTTATGAATCATTTAGCTTCAGTGTAGAGGAATGAGCGTGAGTAACATTCAGCCTTCACCTCACCTTTATTTTATTTTTGTTGCGATGTACATAAATTGTGAGGACATAACAATTACACCTCTTGATTTTAAGTTGAGAAAGAAACAAACATTTCCACAATTAATTAATAGAAGAAGTGAAACTAAAAGAGTGCGTGGGCAGTATCCACAGCAGGAGAACAAAAGTTAATACATCAAACCACAAAGCAGCTGCCATGTCAGAACATTTTTACTTTTTAGCATCAACACCTCCAAAACACTTCAGTAGCAGTCGGCCTCTAAATGTGCTGCCAGGGGACCTGATGTCATTTCAGGCAATAAAGCTCTCTACTCCTGCCCTTAATATTAATAATTACCAACTGGCAGCATTGCTGCTCAAACTGGAAAAGCAAGAAAAGGAGCTGGAGCTGCATCAACCTGTTCATGAGCCTGAGTTTTTGTTAGATAATCTCTGCTGAAGAGTTCTGTATTTGGCCCCAGAGCAGCAAGAAGTGCTGAACACCAAAAGAGGCAGATGTGGTAAAATCTAAAAATGTGACATTTCCTCCAAATTGAATTATTGCTTTTACTGTTTGGCACATTGTGCCTCAGAAGATACTGCAGCCAGAAAAAATCCGGTATCTGTGTTTTATCACAGGTTAGTTCAGACAGTCCGCTCTGTAGAATCAACATTTAAATTTTTGTTCACTGGAAAAGCAAGAAATGAATATCTGTTCAGCTGCTAACTTAAAGTTTAAAGTAAAGTTTATTCAAGCAGCGCCTGTTTTTCACATTGATGTTCACTGCTGTTTAAAAACAGCTTTCAAAGTTCTAATTTCTCAGGTATGAGACAAATGACAGCACTGTACACAGTATTTTTATTTCACTTCAATAAGAGCTGAATCACTGAAATCGTTAGTTTACTCTTATTATGACAGCTATTAAGTTTTTTTGTTTGTTTTTTTACCTTTGTTGCTAGGAAATAGAGACATAACAGAGCTGTATGTTTCAATTTGCTGTGCTCTAATTAAAGCGAGACTATGAACCTTTCAAAAGAAGAAATAACAAACACCTTGTTCTTACAAATGAAAACTGGAAATTGAGTAAGCAATGGTGGAAGAAGTATAGATCCTTTACTTAAGTAAAACGACCAATACAACAATGTAAAAGTCCTGTAAGTGTTTGATTCAAAATATTATTTAAGTGGAAGTAGAGAAGTGTTAGTAGCAGAATGTGCTGATCAATGTAGAATAGTAAAACACATTCTGGAGAAAGGGATATTATATCATTAGCTTATTAGCACTAAGGTGGTCAAGGTGGAGCTAGTTTTAACTATTTCATTATGTAGTTTAGTCCAACGGTTCCCAACCTTAAGTGCCACAAGATAAGTCTGAGGGGCTGTGAGATGAATAATGTGGGAGAAAAGACTAAAAACACTCTGCTACACAAATCTGTGTTCAGTTTCATGATTATTTGTCCTCCCTGGGCCTCAAACTGTTTTCAAATTAAACCATCTGAGGATGTTGGTGGATTTAACTACTTCTCTTCTTTACTTGTGATCGTGTCACACTCTATTTTAGTGTTTATCAGTATCTCATACCGGACACCTGTGGCTGCAGGGACAGCTGTTTAGCAAAAGCTACATAATATAGCTTTAAAAGGCTATCCAGTTGTTGGATCAATATTTTTCAAATTAGTTTTAACTATCTAGTTCATGCTTTATCCCAGTCTAGTTTCATAGTTTCATTCAATAGTTGTCATATTATAGACATACTGAGTTTAATTTAAATCTACATAAAGCCACCACATTTAATTTCCTTTCAAATTCAATTTCAGAATTAATTTATTCAACATAAATCAACGGCTTAATATGAGGGTGACAAATTCAAATTTATGCAATAAAAATACAATCTCTGCTGGCACTAATCTCTTTCCATATTATTTATCCAGTGAAAGTTGATTGAGCATGCAGCTCTGTTCTAGCAGCTCCCTGCTTCACATGCACACAATTACATTCACAGCTGGGAACTCCCCAGTACAACCACAGCATCATACTGGCAAACACCAAGCAGCTGCACTGGAGCAGTGAGGGGTTAAGGGCATGTTGAGGCTAGCTGCTGAATTACTCATCAACCTCTCTCCTATATGTCCAGGTTCCCTGCTGGTCGGAGAGTTTCTGACGATCAGCTCTCAGGTCACGATCCCCTTTTTCTGATCGGCAACCCTCTACCTTAATAAACACCTCAATGTCAGTAACACAGTACACAATAAAACCTGAGAGAATAATTAACCTAAATACCTAGAGTCCAGGTTGTTCAGATGTGCCATTTTCCAACATCAAACACATTGTTTAGGTGAAAAGAAACACAGCTTTGTCTGAGTACACAATTATGTATCTAACAAGTTTCAGGGATTACTGCAATTGAGTGCGTTTTTAAGCACCAGCCGAAAATAGCTGACAAAACAGTCTTAAAACATTGATAATGTTTTAAGGGCCTTGAGATGTACTTAAAACACTAACTTGTAGACAAAACATCTTTATAAAAACACAAATGAGCTTAATTTGTTGAATATCTCCACGATATCCAAGACAAAACGAGGCGCTCTTACTGTGAGTTAACAGCAAACAAAGGATTCCATCCCAGCATGTGTGGGGTGCATGTGCAATGCAAAAATAACACCCCATAATGCATTGGATTTAATGACTGAGCTTAAAGCAGATGTTTTAGTAAAGGAAGCACTGTGGTACAGGATGTTCATCTGTTTTAAGAGAACTGTCTCATAGGCTTTTTTAAAACATATTTTAGGACACTGCAGCATAACAATGATCCTAAACAGAAAAAAAGCAGCCAAGGTGTTTAGGGCAAACATGTTCTTGGCAGACACGTTGTTATAGGCAGGACAATGCAGAAGATGCAGCATTAAATTTTGTTTTCGAATAAGCTTCACTGGTGTTTCATATTGTTGGGTCTGATTTGCTGTTTCCACACAAGTTTTACACTGGCAAGTTTTGCTGTCAGGCCTATATAGACACATATAAGTGAAACCACCTGGGATACACTGCAAGCAAATATCTGCAAGTCTAATTTTAGCTGAAAATGTTTTAGTGCTCGGATCATGATGCGACAGGTGCAGCAGTTCATCACAAAATCTGAAAGAATAAATTCATCAATTTGACGCCTGAATTTTCATCCAACAATGTTGTTAAAATAAAACAGAAACATTGAGTCAGATGCACCTCTTTCCTCAGGCGACAGGGTCTGGTTCTTGGCAAAGTCAGTTCCCTGGCCACAATCCAACTTCACTTTCTTAAAACCAGACCAAAGGCAAAAACCCCTGAAACAGGAAAGAAGTAAAGATGGCTACAGTGTGGGCCTGGCAGAGCACCAGCAGGGGAGATAGCACGTGTCCGCTGTGGTAAGAGACTGCAGACACTGACTGCAAAGGACTTACAACCACATATTAAACATGAGGACTGTGTGGTTATATTATCTCTGTCAACAGTGCAAATGTTATTGGACCAGAAAGTGAATGTATAAAGCAGCCAATAATGTTCTGGCATCTCTTGTCAAGTGCAGTGAGCAGCCACAGTGCTGATGCTGATCCAGATGTCAGAGAAATGCACTGAAAGTGACAAACCTTTCAAAGGTCATGAATTCCACACTAACATTGAAGATATTTTTATTCTGGTGTCAGTGCAGCACCATAAGGCTTTCTGGGGTTTGTTAGTTATTAAGTGTGATCGCACAGTTAGGTGGAACAAAGATCAAACTGAAAAACTCACTGACATACTGCGGACCTAATGAAAACTGCTCTGAAAATATTCAACAAATTCCCACCATCTCAAACACCAAGCAGCATTTCTGGATCTCATCCAATTAACAAACATGACATGTTAAGATCCCCCTTAATAAATATAAAGCATCTGAGTGTCAGAGAACCACATTAAGTAGAGCAGGCGATAGTAGTTCAGAGCTTGAACACAGGGCCGGAGTGTGTGCAGGAGAATTCAATGCAAACAAAGTAAGTAGGCAAAAAAGGAAGAATAGGGAAAAAAGATACTAAATAATAAATATGTTGTATAGCAGTGGTGCGCAGCTTTCAGCAGCACACTAATGAGCCCATCGGGGGAGGAGAAGTGTGGATGAGAAATGGTTTAGCGCTGACGTTCATTCGACAGCAGCTTCACTGAGCTGATTATTCCATTCATTATAGAGATGAGGAAAAGTACCTTGTTATCAGTGTCGCCACACTGATCTCACCTATTTGTTTTTATAATGAACTTTTGACCATAATCATACTGAATTACGTCCAGAGGCGTGCTCACAAAACTGAAACCTTATGATAATTTGTCACAAATGGTATGATGAAATTAAAATGTGTTTATTTTCATTAGGTGTGCTGCTGCGTAGGTCAATGGCATTAAGGCATGAAGGCTGCGATTTTCTCACCAAGCAGCAGCCAACACACAGCTCAGAGTTAAAATCACTGAGCAAGGCAGCTAAGGTGCAGTTCCTCTAAAGACCCAGTACGGTATCCAGCACAGAATTATGGCACGGGCCAACATGCAGTGCAGGAAGTACTGATACCTAGAGCCAGAAGTAAGGGAGTGAATGCTGATGTGGTTGATGAACTGATGAATTCAGTAGCATATCTGACTTTCATACAAGAGAGCAGACAGCAGAGATAGCAATTAACATTCACCTTTTTATTACCTAACCTTAACCAAGTGTTCTGCAGTCTGAGGTTTCACAGAGTCATCCAATCAATACCAATAATTTTTTCTGGTGTTAGGGTTAGAACACTCTGGTCTCATCAGTCAGTGTAAATAACACAACTTTCAAATTGCATGCAGTGCTCGTGCCAATCCTTTCCATGGTGTTTGGTTAGGGTCAGGCTTAATACAGTAAAATGCTGTTTAATGACACTAAAATGTCTGGACGGTCAAAAAGTCAGGTTAACGTTCTCAAACAATTATCTCCTGCTGCTTGTGCAACTTCACTTTTGCCAAAAGCCCCTAACTATCGAATGCCAGCCTCATCCTAATAAGCCAAAACACCTCATAAAATGAAAAGAATGTCAAATGTCATCTGAAACGGACAAAGACATGGGAAGTATTGGCATGTTATTTTTTACCTGGATTAAAGAGAACAAGCTGCCAAGAAACTCAAACTGCATTGAAGTGAAAAAAAGTGGGAAAAAAACATCTCACTAGAGACATCAAAAGTTGAGAGTTAGGTTTCACTTTTTCTGATTAATGCAGTGGCTTTGACTTTAAACATTTATGTCTCATTAAATAAATACAACTTAAAAAAAAAAAAAAGAAAAAAGGAGCAACTGTATGTTTTAAATTATTTACCTGGACTTACATTTGCTCAACCCTCCAGGGAGGAGCCCAGATAAATCTGAATCCTGTCCCTGCAACTCCAGCTAACCATGAGGGACCAGATTGTGCTACATTTGCCATAATACTCCCTCTCTGTGTTTACATCTCTAGACTCTGCAGGACTTTATTTTTGAATTCTGGTGGCGATCCCCATCGGTTTTCCAGGAATACAAATATGCCCAGTTGAATTCCAGGAAAATGTGCAGAAAGTTACGCACAAAACATCAAAAATATTCCAAGTTGATGTGATGCTGCAGCCATAAAATGTGAATACTTAACTCATTGTCAGCATCATATACTATAGCTATATACTATTATGAGATGCTGTTGTACACTGTGAAGATTTCAGTCTTTGGAAAGGCATGAGGGGAATTCACTGGGAAATCATGAGTTTAAGAGGTTAAGAACACATGAAGAAACTGCTGAATTCAAGCATCCATTCAGACTGCCCTCTGTTCACTTTATTCTTTCCAGGATCGACTTGCTAGAAGACATCAACATGTGGCCCATAATACCCATAAAACTGAGCGCACTTTGGCATTGTTTCCTGCTGTTGGTTTGTATTACATTGTTGGAGCTACTGACCTGCACTGTTTGAATGGCATTCTTCTCACCTGTCCAACTGATCCGAACCAAAGGAAGAAAATATACCAGACTTGGAATAAATTGCTTGAAAACATTCTTGAAGTGAATGTGGACTGCCATGGTTCAGGGTTCTTTTTTTTCTTCTTTTTTTTAACCTACAATGCTTAAGCACCGCAAACCGCTTTGAATGAAAGCGTCACCCAAATGGCAGTGTAACAGCATTTGGTCATAGTCACACTGTTAGAAAATCATCCCTTTGCACTTTTGGCATTTTGTGGTTCAAGTGTCACTGCAGCTCATAAAAGAGTCGGACCACTTACGGAACCATGAAGACGAAGGCTTTTTCTGTCAATGTCAGAGCACATCTCCAGGCAGAGAAGTGACAGCGTATAATATCAAGTCCACTTTGCTAATATGACACTCCCCTCTGCTCCTCCCAATGTGCACGGACCATTTCATTTGTAATGAAGCTCGCGCCTCCCACACCTAAATGGATTGTGGACTTGTGAACCGTGAACAGCGCAAGGAGTTAAAGGTGGCAGGGTAGCTTAACGCTCACAGAGACGTCCTGTAATTAAAGGATCACAGGTTAGACCCCCAGAAGAGGCATTCTATCCAAAGTGTCCTTGAGAAACACTCCAAACAACCGACTGTTAAATCACTCAAAGTCATTCTGGTTAAGAGCCGCAGCATAATGCCTGAAATGCAGAACATGCACACACAACAGCAGCAGGTGTTGCAGGAGAAATGTTTGTGGGGGTATTCGTAGACTTTCCACTTCAGTGTCTCACAACAAGTGAGCCGTGGCACTGAGGTGGATCATAAGGATCAAGTTCAATGGGGAAATATGTTGTTGTTTGGTCATATATGGGGGAAGATGCCACACACCGGGGGACAAGATTTAGGTTTATAGGTAATCAATGGATATACTGTAGCTATACAGATGGCAAGGTCTCTAACTATCCAGCTCTGCAGTGTTCAACTGAATACATGATCAGGTGCACTGGTAAAACAGGATTTATTTCTTTCTCTCATCTCTGTTTGTACAGCCATGGGTGAATACGAGTGTGTCCTCGTTAGTAAAATATACTTCCCCCAACCTTACCGCCCCAGCCCACCCCACCTGACACCCTTGAGAAGATGAGGCGGTCAGTTTCCTGTTTCATTTGCCTCTGGTCATGCAAGGCTGCGTCAGTGTCTGAGGCCGTCTCCGTGCACTAAATCAAAGACAGAGCCGTGCGCCCAGCCGTAGCGGTGACTCCTTTTATGATATTCTATAGGATCTTGGTCATTGAGAGGAATGAAATGTATGGCCACTAAGACTTACAGATCCTCACAGGGGTCACAGGAGCTGGCTCGCCTTGTGAATCACGTTCACAACTGCCAGTCACTTCTTTCCATCTCACTGAATTGTATCATTGAAAACCTCATTAAGCAGCAACACTAGAGAGCTTAGTGTTTGTTCTGCTCAACCTCCTCCAGGTTTGTTATCAAGCTGTGACAGTTTCCATTTGCAGGTGTTAGATACTGTTTCTGCTTCCTCTCCTCTCTCTCTCCCTTCTCTCTTTCTCTCGTCCTCATTGCAAACATGACAGAGTGTCACCAGCCGCTGATTTGCAATTTCGTGCAACCCCAGCAAATGGCTGATGTTAAAAAGAGCGAGTTAGCTCAATGGTTTGAACTGCACTGCAGCAAAATCATTTTCAGAAGTGCCCTAAACCACTGAACAGACAGTCATGTGGGAGAGTTTCGGCATTTGCATGAAAGCCATTCCAGATTCTTAAAATGACATCAGAAAGACTTTAATGCAAATCTGAAGGCGCTGTCAGGTTACTCTGTGGTCGTGCATATCTCACTGGGCAGAGCGTGACACTAACACTTTCCATGTGTGGAAAATAAATTCTCTGTGCAGCTCGGTAGGCAGCAGGAGAATGATACAAACACTGTGTTGACACTGCAAGTAATACAATCAACATGTCACTGAAAGACAATTCATTTATGGAGATGAACAAACCAGGAAAGTCTGCCAATGACTAGATGCTGAACGAGCTTGTTACCACAGAAAAGTCTGTCACATTAGAACGTTTTACTGTCCCCACATGTCAAGAGCCAATCAGACCTCCATGCCATCCTATTTACCTTTCAATGAACAAGCAATTCACTAGCAGTCGCTTGTGGCTGCAGTGCTTATTAGACCCTACACTAAGAGAAAAGCTGGAAAGAATTAACATTGTGCTGATGATTTTACAGCAGTTACAACCTCAAATGTCAGTTCCAGAGGGTGTTCCTGAAGGAAAGAGTTCAAATTTGTTCAAGAGTTTTCATGTAAATCTGTCTGTTAGATATCCTGTGTGCTAAAGTGACATTTTAGCCTGTTGGCAGCACAAGAGAAAGTCAAAAGTGGACAAGGTTCATCCTGTGGGGACCATGTGCCCTGTAATTTTAAAGTTATAGTATACTGAATGGCTTAAACTACCAGTCACAAGAGCATGAGCTGAAATTATTTGTCAATTAATCGATTAGTCAATGACTGAAAAGCAACTATTTTGATAATTGATGTTGTTTATAATTGATTTTTTTTTTCAGGTCCTCAGATGTTTGACTGGAAACCACAAACCATACCAAATTAAACTGATTGTGGTTTTGAGATCACTCAGTACAATACATCTAACATGTACATTTGGATACTAATCGTACAGAAAATACCTGATTTTCCTGTTCACAGCAGACTGACTTAACAAAGTTGTACACAACATGGATGTGGTGTCACGCTGTTAGATGTAGGAGTTGTCTTACCACTGAAAAAAATCTATAAACTCATGTTACCGTAAAGTGCTCTGGTTAAAATGAGAATTTCATTATGTTGGCCAGTTCAAAGGCGTACAGCCACACACACACACACACACTTTAACACACCTGTGTTGAAATGGTTGTGGTTTGTGTGTGTGTGTCTACAGTACTCACCCTCACTGTTTGGGGTCATAAATATTCATTTAGCATCTATCAGCCTTTAGGGATTAATCCCAGTACGATGGTTAAAATACAGAACACAAAGCTACACGACCGGCATGTTAAGTCCATTATATACTGTAAAGTACCAGGTATTGCCCACAGGAGACTAATGGCTTTTTATCAAGGATCCCTGGAGGGCTGCAGCCCTCCACCTCCAACAGCACAGCTTCCATTAACGCAAGGCAGGTTCAGTTCAAGAGCACATTTTCCAAAATGCACCTGCTTTAAAAGTAAAATGAGTGACATTAGTGAGACAAACAACCCACGCTTTTGCTCTTTTATTTTCACAGAAATCCACCTTCAAGACTGTGGGTCTGGTTGTAATAAAAGGTTTCTCTCTGTTGTGGTTCTAATTGACAAAGTTGATACAGTTGCTTTTTGTATCTTAACAATAAAGCTGTTAAATGTCACACAGCTACATGAATTAGATTTTTTTTTTTAAATGATCTGAAAAATGTGTTGAGATGCTAAGATACAAAATTGGCAGTGTTGAGAGAGGAAATTATGTCCAACAGCATCTGGACTCTAGTCTCCAACATGCCGCCTCGATACAAGGTCATTTAATTCAATGCCCTTGTTAAAGCAGAAGTACAAACGGTCTCATCATTAAACAGCTGCTTTCAAGTGAGTCACATTTACATTTCAATCTAGTTCATTAGGCACAGACACTGTAATCCACATCAAGTTTTAACAGAAACAGATCGGCATTAACTGTACCACTCACGCTTCAAAATAACAGGTTTAGTGTGTTACACTCGGCTGCCAAAACAAAACTCAAAACACAACGATGCTGTAGTCTGGCCACGACTGTGGTAAGGCACCTTGAACAATAAAGTCAAGAAAAACTTCTTTTG
This sequence comes from Lates calcarifer, assembly GCF_001640805.2. Taxonomy (NCBI): domain Eukaryota; kingdom Metazoa; phylum Chordata; class Actinopteri; family Centropomidae; genus Lates; species Lates calcarifer. The sequence goes on along the minus strand of NC_066851.1, from coordinate 21,110,453 downwards.
ACAGCAGCAGAAAGAAAGACAAACTGACTACATGTGGTTTACTGCAGCAGAAAAGACATGAACAAGGCTGAATTACTGCACCAGGCAGGTTCACTGTGATCTCAGCAGCTTTTTTATTTTAGTAATAATTAGACGGAAAGCTCAAAATCTGAGAAAAGGAGCAGGCAATGTGCTATTCTTTTCACTCCTGAGTGTAACTTAGCTAATTTTATTCATTTATTTTCTTTTTCTGTAGGCTTCTCTTATACACGTATTTCCTAGCTCCTTCTGTCTTTTGTAGTATTGTTTATTTTTGCTTGTTTTAGGAAGTACTTTTTGTCTGTTTATACATTGACTTGTCTGCTGTAGAATGTTGCCTTTTACTGTTATATTTTTTCTGTCTGTTATAATAATGTTCTGCCAGATTTTGTATTTTGTCTGTTATTATATTGTTTTGTTTTTTTCTATTACAGTTTTATTTGTCTTTGTGTTTTAGTTTTCTTCTGTTTTCTTATTTTATTTGTCTCTTGTGACCAAGTCTCTGATCTTTTTGGGATGCACTTTTAAAATAAAGATTAAATAAACTGAAAATAAAAAGATTCAAGTCAAACTGTGATTTGAAAAATCCTACAACTCAGTTTCATAATCACCATTAAAACAGTAACAGCAGAGGAAGTCAGAACACACCAACACTTCCCCCCTGTCTTCACAAGCACCATTATTCCCCGGTCACCATTACTGAGAGGGACCTCTATTTTGTTCTCAGCGGTGTGAGCCCGGACCCAGCAGCTTCCAATCTATCCTCCACTTTACCTCCTACCTCTGTCAGCACCTCTCTGCCATTACTGTGCCGGCTGTGGTCCTGCAATTAAGTCCCAATTTAACAACAAAAAATAGAGGTCGCAAATGATGAGGCAAGAGACCGACTTGTCCTGTGGAACTGACTATTAAACTCTCCAGCCATGTGAGATGAAGGGTCATGAGTGACCACTGTAAATATTTAAATCTTCACAAATATTGCTGTTACATACATTGTTTCCTGTGGTTATAATAGTAAACGCTGAACACCAACTCGTTATTTCAGCAATATCCCACAATCTGTTCATTAGTTTTACACCAGCAAGAACATATGCAACCTTTTTCAAACAGTCCATATCTTATTCTGAGAAGAAACTCTTCCTTTATTTAACTGTCAACCCTTCTGTCAGAACTGCATGAATCAGCATTATCTTTATAAATGTCAGCATTAACCGCCATCAGCCTAAATCATGTTCTTTCTGTTCCTGTGCAGACGATAACAAATTTGAGTATTTTTAAAGAAGTTCAATTTCTCAGTGCTTCCTTGCATTAAAGGCAAAACATAAAGTCACAAAGTCCATCATTTAGCACATGAAAAGACAAATTATTCATTTCTTAAAAGCATTTTTTTCAGCAAAGGTCATCAGTTACCTACTATCTTGTAAAAAGCACTGTCATTTCTCCTCATTTCTTCCTATCAGTCATTCTGTGAGAAAATATGTCATAATTTCCAAACAGTACCTAGCTTTTATAATGTAAAGTAGCTGAGAGTAAGCTACATTTCATAGGTTCTTACCCTTTACAGACGGACTGCAGCAGAAGGGGGCATGACAGAATTTGCTCATGTCCGCCTGTTTCTCGCCACTGACTCACAGGGGATGATTGAGTTTTTAGTTACGTCTGGAGTCTCTCTTTTTTAATTTGCAGATCTGCGATCAAGCCGAGTGAACAGGTGTCCCTGAAGGATGTCATCTGAGTATAATTATTTTTCCTCACTAATTAGCAAAGCATTAGAATTGCAGCTAATTGAATAAACCTCTGTACTGCCAGAGTGGTGGCAACTGCTTTGAACACATTACAGCTGTGTGTTACAGCTACATCACCGGCAGTTGTCATGGACAGACACACAGAAGGTCTGGTTTTCTACCATAAAATATGTCTATAATTTTTTGTGTAGTATAAGTATGCTCTTGGGTCATTTTCCCTCTCTGGAAAAACACTTCAGACAACTCTTAACATGTACCACAGACACATGTACTAAAAACTAATGTGAAAGGTTCCTTTGTCACTGCCCAGGGAGAAACCATGAATCTCTGAAAGGTGAACCTTTCATAAAGAGAAAACAACCTTCACTGTGAATATTCATTGTAGAATTAGATGTTTAAAAGATGTCTCGGATAAAAACGAGCTCAATTCAGTAAAAACTGCAAGTGTTTTATATGTGTGGGTTACATAAAACCATTGTAATCAGGGCATGAAAATATATGTCAGTGAAGTGCTGTAGAACCATGAGGAAAATACAAACTAGACATTCAAAAAAGTCTTTGAGTTTCAATTGAATTGGCTCAGTTTTTTTCTTTTGACCTGAACAAGCTCACCATGTTGTTTTAAACCTAAGTGACAATAACTCTGAAATCAAACAGAGCCAATCTGTATGATTCATGAAAATGTAACACGATTAAAGTGCTGCTTTGAACTAAATGCTAATGTCTGACATGCTGAGAGAGGCGATGCTAACATGATGTTTAGAAATTTACCAATAAACACTAAACACAAATTAAAGCTGAGGCTGACAGGAATGTCTTTTTTTTTTTTTTTTTGGCAAGTATTTGGTCAAAATGATGACAGAGAGAGAGATAAAAGTTAGAGATAAAGCTGAGGAATCACCAAAGTTATTACAACTGATTCTGAGCGAACATGAATGCCTGAGTCTTAATGGCAAACCAATGGTGTTCAAGATATTTCAATAATTAAGTGTTGAGTTAAAGCCATTAGAATGTATTTTCCAGAAACCTTGAATGTCTGGAGCAAATTTCATGACCACTGGTTCCCTCAGTTGTTGCTGATATTTCAGTCTGTACCAAACAACAACAGACTAAGCACAGACAGATTGACACTGCCATCTCTTAAGTTACGTTGCTGGCATAGTTAAAAACTGCAAAACTTTGGAAATACAGGCTTTTCAGTGGACAAAAACCTCGAACTCTTCCTGTGAAAACATCCTCTTCCGAGAACCGTATCTTGCCTCTTACGTCAGCGCTTGAAATATGAGAGCAGTGCATACTATAATGAATAACCATTTTATTATATCTCAAAGAAACTTTAATAGCTATTGACAAAAACTATGGTTAGCTCACTCTGTGCTCAGCCAACAATTACCAAACAAATTAGACTTTGATTCTGAGCAGCACAGATGTTTGTTGTCTATTAAAAGCACAGACGACTCTTATTGGAAAAATGTCGCAGAAATTGAGGGAAAGCCTCATTATCAGGTTGGATTATTTGTTTTCAGCTTGCTCCCATTATGTGAAACAGCATTTTAGATGAGCCAAGGACTCTGCCACGGCTCTGCAGTCGGCAGAACACTGTCCTTGGTATTGTCATGGGAAGCGGTGTATTTGGCCTTCATGCTCTATGAAACTCCCTCCCCGCCCCACCTGTACAAAACTTTCCTCTCCGAACTCACTAATGAGGCTGAGCCAGGAGTCAATCAGCTGTGAGGGCTAAACTGTGCTTCTGAGGGGTTGCAGGCAAACCTGCGCAGCCTGCCAATTTAACATTCCCACGTCTGTATGCACCCATCAGCTTCTCTATTCAATTCATTCAAGCCGTGGCAGCCGTAAGTGGCAGGTATGTCCGTCAAAATTTCTGGCTTGTACCACAGAAAAGAGCACTCGAAGTGGAGCTTTAACAGTGGGTGGCTCTCGCACCCAGAAAATAATTCTTTGACATCTTAAAAAAAGAAAGGGAAAAAAGAACGCCCTAACTTCTATTGAAGGTAAAACCACACAGCAATCAAATGACAATGCGTGACTGTAACACAATACACTGCTGAATTCTGACTCGGAATAGTCAGAATACTGTAATTCGAAGTCATTTCTCTGCCAACTCCTCGTTTCTCATTTCTTTTTCTTTTCTAACATATACCGATTCTTCCTGCCTACATTGATGCAACACTCTGAGGGGAGTTGAGGGGGCTTTATGGTGACTATAATATGTCGCTGACACTCCTATTTCAATGGTTCACTATTCTATCTATAACTGAGCTCCATTAAGTCCAATAAACCAAATACTTTATGATCCATCATCACCCTCTTTCTATTTTTGGCCTCTTTGCAGCCAAATATCTCAGAGCATCATTCCAATAAAACTGTGCAAGAGAAGCAGCGAGCAGAACAGCAGTTAATGTTGCTGTTTAATGTACGGAGGGGTCGCAGAGGTCTCGGAAATGTCGAAGCGGTGATAGTAGTGTATGTGTGTGGGGGTGGGGGAAGGAGAGGTGGCAGAGTTGCTGGTGCTTCATATCAGAGGAATAATTCATGCAGGGGAAAAAGAAATAACAATCTGTGACATCTGCCTCTGGTAGTGATTATTGTAGATATTTTCACCGCTGCCACTTCCACTGAGCAGAGTGGGGTCTCACTTGAAACACATCTCAGAGACAGAAGAATAACAGCTTTTGATTGATATTCTGGGTGTGGCGGTGCTTACTGCCAAAATTGCGAGCCTAAACAAAAATGTGGTCTATTGAAATTCTGATTCAGGCTTGCCCTAGTTTTCCCTCATATACATTTATATTGTTTGGGGCGGGGCTTGGGAATAGGGACTTATCGTAAAAGATATTATCTTATAAACAAGTGTGCGCGACGCAAGTACCTTACTCTGTTCTTTGGTGCTATGATATCTCTGGATGCTAAGAGAGACAGGCAATCTAGATAATTCTGCCCTGTAATCAGCTTTTTGTTTGCACTGCTGACAGTGGCATCACTGGTGAAGAAGTTCCACTACATGGCAAAGATAAACTGATATATTTTCTGCAAAAACCTGCGATTGGTGTATCTGTGTGATCATGCAGAGAAAATGACACTGTAGGTAATTCTCTGTGCTGAATTCATTTTTTTTTTTCCTTTGGGGGTGGGGTGGGGGGTGTTATCACGCAGGAAATGGAGGCCAGCCCAGCGCTGTGTTCTCCACTTTAACTGCGTATCTGCTCACATTTAATTTTAGTGATGTGATTTTGCAGAAGATGCCAAAATTAATTGAGGAGCTCAGCGGGCGGCTGTGCATAACAGGCTTATGAGTTCATGTCTTGAGATTGAATGTGACTCATGATGTGTCGTGAAGACATTATGGAGATGAAATACTGGGAAAATGTTACTTAATTTGCTCCTCTGGACTAAAAAAGGACTATTTTTTCCCCATTGTATCTGAAAGGTTTTCAAATGCTGAACTGATTCCTCACAGAAACCATCATTAGACATGTTAAACCGGAAGATATGATGTGTCCTGATATTCTCACAGGCTTTTATTCCAAACCAGTCACACAATTAGTGTCTAATGTATATTGAACCACCCCTGTTCAACCTGGTGTGGACAAACAATAAAAGTCAATCACCAGCATTGCTCTTTCCCGAAGGCAGCAACATACTAGAAATGAAATTGAGCTTGCACAAAATTAAAAATCTGTTGAACTGGTTTCAAACACAGTGCTGCGAGCAAATATCTGTATACTCACTGCGACTTGACGTCTGCTCATTTAGTGACACTCCACGAGTCCATGCCAGATGGGGCTTCTTGCAAACTGCAACTAGAAGGAGAGCTAGATTAGAGTTAGTCAAATAACAGCGAGAGGATCTCTTGGTGATAATGATTCAAAGTCTGTAAAATAGAATTGAATTCAATACTAGGTTATGCCAACAGGTTAAATAAGCCAAACCAGTAACACATGAACAACGTTAAAGATGTTAAAACAAATAATAAAAACATGTTGGGGATGTTAGAACTGCTGATCCCACTGAAAATCATCAACCCACTGCTGAGCACAGCTATAAATGTTATTACATACACATACTAACTACTGGGAAATAAAGTTAAGGCTTCAAATAAAACTCCCCCTTCATATTGCTATTCACACTCATAAAAGCATGAATCTCACTGCATGTTTTTTTGTAATCACTAATGTGTGCAATTTATACCTCTGGCCCCTGATGGAGTTATGACTGTGTAAATGGTATCGATGAATAACCTTATCAAACCCCCACTGGTACACTATGGGCATTTTTGACACCGGCAGTAAGTGAAACCGAAAAGAACAAAAATGTGATTCAGTTGTCATCAAGGTCATGAAAACAGCTCTGGCTTCAGACTTTTATCTTTCAGTTTTCATGAGTTTCTTTAAGAGCAGTCAAAGAGAGTGAGTCAAACCTTGACAAGCAGGGTGACACTGTTTTTTTTTTTTTTATTTCAAAAAATTCACTCCACATTGCTTTTCCTTCCGGTCGAACACACAGAAAACATGAATTTCGAAAGAAATGCTCTTCCACTTCACATAATAGTGGAATCCATCCATCCAAAGATTTGCAGGTCAAGGATTATCTTTGTTGAATTCTGACCTGTGAGCAAAAATTATATTCTCTGATGTCTCATCCTCAAAACCTTTTCTCTCATAACATAAAGCTAAGTGTATTTTTCTATGGTATGCATCCAAAGAAGGCTGTGTTGGAACAAACTGCATTCAGTTACATTTTTATTTATAATACTATGCTATAATACAAGCTCTGTGCTGCTCCTCATTTACATGTCTTTCACAGTACTGGTGAGGATGCTGACTTTTCACTTGGGATTATGCAGCTTTTGCCTCAGTCTTTTAGCATATGTATATAGCCATCAATTGAATATTTAAAAGCCTTTCACAAGGTTCTCATTTCAAAACAAAGCAGCTGTAAACATTAAAAAGTCAAACAATTCATGACACCAACATTAGCTTAAATAGCTAGGTGGCTACAGCTGCCAGTGGCCATTATCTTTTCAACCAGTAAAATCAACAAAAGTCACTGTCTACAAATGAGAAGCCTGCTTTTGTTCACTTCTGTGTGAAGCTATAGAAGTGACTGCTCAGTGATCGACTGTGGCTTGGACTGTGCCTCATTTGTATGTTGCTTTGGACAAAAGCACCTGCCAACTTAATAAATGTAAATGTAATGTAAATGCGTATGTGTCAGGTGAGAATGGAAAGCTTTACACGCAGCATTAATTATCCAGCGTTGGGCTTAGCGATGGGTCAATTCTGGTCAGAGTACAGCTTAATAATGTGGCTGCATTCGGCCAATCACGTCTCAGCTGGAGCAGAGTGGTCACACCTGCAGCCGCCTGAGCAGAGGACAGACAGAGCAATCAGCTGACTGGAGCGATGCAGCAGACAGGTGTAGGGATAACTTGAAAACAGTTCTCTTCCTTACAGAGACTAAACAAACACCCCTGTCTGCCTCGACCATTAAGGTGTCAGATACGTTTAGCGCTGAGGGTCATCCTGAAGGCATGCCTGGATGCTCTGGCTTGACCCAACGATGCAGGTAGATTCAATTGAAACACCACAAAATGAAAGTCCTCATGAGCTCCCTCATGTTGCCTGTCTCTCTCTATTCCTCATCTTGCTCAACCATCCGCTAAATACATTAGAAAAGATGTGTGGCTGAAATTGAGTTAACTTGTGGTGGTGGTCAAAAACACATAAATACAAAAAAAGAATGCTCATTTGTCCATTGGCACCTGCTGCAGGAACTATATTTTTACCCAATAGGTTTTATAACACATCCCTGAGCCAGGAAACTCACTCAACACTTAATTTACTGTGTAAAAAATGCTCCCTTTATGACATCAGGAAAATTGTATACAGCTCAAAAATGCTCACCATCTCACTTACCCTCCAACACCTCACTCTGAAGAAGTGAGACAGGGCTACAGTGTACAGAGCAGTTAAAACCATGTAAGGCCAAATAAATCAATGTATCCTTCCCTAACTTCAGAGCTCACATCACTACCTTGGCTCAGTGCAGATCACCCAGGGGTATAACCTAGATGTTTCAGGGACGCGAGCAAATAGGGAATTCAAACGCACACCAGGCTTAGCATTAAAAATAGTAGACTTGTTCTTACTCTCAATGAATACATGAATAATGAAGCAACCTATAAAAGGCGCCATTGCTGTGATGATAAGTTAAACTCAATAGCTGATGTGTGGATGATGAAGTGATCCATCTATTTGCCCATGTATCCATCTATTCAACCAGTTCCTGCCTTCACGCTGCTTGTAACCACATCACTCTGGCACTGTCCAAAGGCCACGTTGACACAGATGATTGCTAGTTGTGGTGCCACTGATGCCGCAGTCATTGGCGGGACAAATAATAACACAGCTACATGACTGGCGGCTGATGTGTCCGGCAGCAGATGGATGATGTATGTATTTGAAAGATGGAACTCAACACAGAACAAGATATGGGTCTAAAGGTAAAGAAGAACTGCCCTCTATCGTGAGGTTAATGTTTGTAGGGTCGCCATCCCATGATTGGACATTTCAAGGCCAGTGATGTGATCTTATTAAATCCAAACAGGCACAATGTAATGCAGAAGAGTCTAAAAAGTTCATCCTTAAACCATAAATTTGCTTCTTTGGTAAATGAAGACCAGTTCTGCCTATACAACTTGGGTTCGACAGTAGAAATCTATCATTCAGTGGGTAAAATACTCAATATTTGTAACATAAATAACTCTCCTGCTGTCCAATGCTTGCCTCTCAATGGAAATCTTTCCATAGCTACTGTTTAGCCCATTCAACACATGTATACACATCAGAAGCAATTACCAAAGAATCTAATGAAAGAACTGAAAGATGTACAAGGCAATCCAACATAAGCAGTGTGTCAGAGGACTGCAGAATGCATGACCTGAAAACAAACAACCACCTGACCTTAAGTAAATTACATTGAGTGTCATTAGCAGGTCCTTAATATACATCTGAGATTGAATTATCATGCATTTGAAAACTGAAAATAAGAATGAGTAATCCACAACGATCCATACGGTTTGGAGTGGATTATCCTGCCCCTACCCTGATCTCCTGTCAGGAATCAAAATATAACAACTGTTATTTAAATGAAAAGTTTCTGCTAAAATCCTCTTTGCCAACTTTGGGGGAAAAATATTATGTCATGACTAACAATTAGCAGAAGACTTCCAGCTACAAGTATTAATTTACAATGGTGATGAGACTGTGCAGTTGTCTGTAAAAAGTTCACTCCCTCTCCAATTAGACTAGAAGTATTCTCCGTGGCCACAGCAAAAACGGCTTTAATGGACATCTTCCAGCCAACCACGAGAGAAGATTCACCCAGACCCCAATACAACAGAAAATGAATTATTTAGTCAAGAGTCTGGGTTCATAGCAGACTGGCGATGCTGGCCAGCTGCCAGGTTTCAATGGGCGCAGAGCAGGATTTTGCAAACTTCACTGGCTTTAAAGAAATATCTGACCTCGAGTACTCTTACATTGTTAGATCTGTGATGTTTGGCGCCTTCTGGGAGGCACTGATTTTGTGATGCGTTGTAGTTGAGCCTTGTGGTCTACCTGGTGTCCTTCAACCTGCCTAGCCTGCTTTACACTAACAGCCTCCAGAGAACGGGTGTGAACTTGTTTCACTCTGCTCTGGGTTGCATGTGGAGGCATGGAAGGCAATGCAATAGAAAAAAATTTGAAAGCAAGAAATTTTTCCTCATGTTTCTTGTGACTGCATTGCATCATATTTTACTGGGCCAACAGTGGAGCTGAAATTGGTCTCTCTGCTGCAGTGGACTTTTCTTTGTATAATTATCTAATCTTAAGAATGGTGGCTCTTGAAAGAAGTATTTGATGTTTGATTCTTAAGCCCTGGTCACACCAGAGATTGGCACAACAAAGGTCATCCACCCACCTTCATTGAATAACAAGGACTTGCAGGGCTTGCTGTTGAACTACTGAATGGCATTTTGTTCACTGTTGTCCATAATTTTATTCAATGAAGACTTAGGGGGAGAAAATACTATAGTATACTATATACTATACTATACCTGCACATTGATCACAATAATTGAATTGAAATGAATTAATTTCAGCCCAATATTTCACCACTGTAAATGCTGTTATGAATGGATCTTTGACCTGAGGTACCATATAGGTTTGGGGAGGGCTGTGAAGGATTCAGAGGGTCTGGAGTTGCACAAGGACCCTGGAACATATTTGTAAAAAGGTATTTTGAGAGTTGTTGTGGTGGGAAGTGTGTGGTTATTGTCTGGGTTGCTGTCAAGAGGCCAGATTGAAACAAAAATCTGGTATCTACTATAAATTTCTCCTGTTCCGACTATTAAACTCCAACCTGTGCTGTGTGGAAACATCTTGACAAAACATGCTGTAGCGACAAGAATAAGATAAAATATACAGTACTATGTATCTGCAATGCCACGCATTTGATGAATCTCATGACCCCCTGCCATCTCTCTAATACGTCTTTTCCTTTCCTGTTTAGTCTCTAAACACCATCTTATGAGGCAGAAATGCCATAAAATGGTCTTAAAAACAGTGAGAGCAGTATTCCCTGGGACTCTCTTCAAGGGTTGAGTGAAACGTCACCCAAATGAAGAATGGCAGCGATATCCAGCCAGAGGACAGCTTCCTCACTCTCCCTGTTTTTCTGAGCTCAATAAATCAGCTCAAGGTTCCTCAGTGATCCTCTGTGTGGCAGTGGAGGGGGATTTATCATTCTCAGATAAAGGCTCGGTCCTCGTCAACGTTCGCTTTCACCCTCGGCTGGGAATTTATGAGAACTGGTGGCATTGTGTGTGCAGCCTACCCAGTTACACAACAAAGTGCAAAGGGCTGCACAACAAGACAATCCATTGTGTTCATGCTATTAATTTCTATCCTGAGGATGTCGTTCAGACACATGACAAATGGCGTTTTACAACAGTCATTTGCAACAGTGCAAAGGAATCTGCAGGAAAGGTACAACTGGTGTCACTGCGGTGTATGGCAGTTCACTCAAATTTACATCTCTCAGAAAATCAAAGTCTAAATCAATTTACCAGGAACACAAGATAAATTGTGTCACAAATGACCTTATTTCTTTTCATTAGCGAGAAACATTTTCTCTGAATTGTCGAGCCAACTCCGGTATGGAATTACCACAGTTAATTTTCACCATTTATTTAACTGAAAACAGTAGAGCTGGTTTCACATCCAAATGTCTATGATACACATAAATCATCGCTACAGTCTAACCTTGTCACCTAAACTTCAACTCGTATATCTGCAGTGTGAACAAATAGCAGCTGTATGACTGTGCCTGTGTAATTATCTAATTATAGCAGTTAGACCAACAGAATTAACCTCTGCCGATTACTATTAGAGCATACAGTTAAATAAAGAGTGAATTCCATTTTAAAAGCTTAATGCAGCAATGCAAACAAAGACCGTCAGATTCATAAAAGAAAAACTTTTTCATCTTTTCATCAAGCTTATAAACTGAAATAAGCAATGTTGCAGGAGTGAAAAGGATTCATGTGAGAATCAAGGCTCTCTTATTCTATGATTCTGAAATGATTGACAATACTAAAATCTATGTTTTCTGCTGTTACTGTTTCCCCTGGATAAAGGTGGCAAAAAGGAAAAGACGAGACAAGCTTAGCTGCAAACAGTGACGCTAAAGAGGACAAAAATATTGAACTGCTGTTTTCAATAAAGGCAAGCATTTGTATGGACTCACAGTATTCACACACAGTGTTCTTAGTGCAGTTTACTGCCCATGAACAGAGGAGGGATGTGATACAGTTTTCTGTCCACTGCAATATGAAACATACAGGAGCTGGCAGGTGAGCTAACTGCTCTTTGTGCAATAAGGCTGAAGATGTTCTGTCTGATCTGTTTCTTCTTATCATCAAATCCTGTGAAACAACAATTCTGTATCAGTGACCTATTAAATACATCCGTCAGTCACACCATCACACCAAGTGACGTGTTCCTTTATTACACTGTACATAGCCACTGTAGTTTATTTTTGACACAGTCCCTGCTGCTCTAAAGATTCAGTAGTGCATCAAATGTGTTTTACTCCACAGCTGAAAGTAGTCCCCAACAATTTACTCCTGTTTGAATAACAAAAAATAATATATTTGACTCATTTTAGAGATTTACATCTTCAGTAAGAACCGGTGGGCTTGGGGCTTAGGAGCCACAGACAGAATGGGGAAGTCAATAAGTATTAAAAGGCAGATGCATTTTTGGTTTTAGTTGCCTCATGGGGTTTGTCTACAATAACAAAGATATAGAACTCCAGTTTGTTTGTGACCTAAGAATCAAAATCAAATAATCAAAATGCTGGTTTCTTGTGATTTGTGCTTTTGCAAAATATTTATCCCCAAAACATCAGATAACTAACTCTAACCTGCAGCTTGCTCTTATAAAACTCTTCCTTGCTGCCTTACTGGCAAGGACGTGGGAGGCATTAGGCATTACTCAAACATCTGCTGAGAAAACAGCTTTTGATTATACATTCATTTATGCTTTTTGTGGTAATGATTGATGAATTTTGGGAAACTAAACATTCCCAAAATATATCTAGGCTTTTGGCACAAAACCCCTCATTTACAAAATTACTTGATTTTCCTTTATGTTGTTTTTTTTCCCCCTTTTCTGATAATGAAGAACCATTTGCCACAGACCATCAACCGTACACTCCTACGGCCTCTGCGTCATATCGTGTGCTCTTGGATTCTTGAAAAGAAAGACATTCCCTGCTCATTAGCTGATATCCTGAGGCACAGCTGTCTCTATTTTTGCTTGTGAAGCTTTTGTTGTTGACCTCCGGGTGCTTTAGCCACCCCTCTCTTTTTAGTCTCTTCTCATTCCTCCTCTCTGCCTCACACGCCAAGTTCATCCCTCGATTCCCTTCGATTGCCTCTGGGCAGACAGTAGATCTTCTGGTATCTCTCATAAATGTCTGTTTATGGCACTGTGTATGGACATTTGAAGCCGTATCCTTATTAGGTATTGCTGGTAACGGTGGTTGTCTGATTACAGAAGGTGTTGTATTTTCAAGCTGTGGCCACACACTAGCTTTCCAGGTTTAATGTATTTTGCTTACATGTGACAAAACCAATAATGTTTCTCTATGAGACCAAAGGGGGAAATAAACTCCATCTCCCGGGACCAGTGAGCCTTTCATCTGGGATGCGCGATCATGTCATCACTGTCTCTCCTCTGGTTTGGTCAGCTAAAATGCTTTGTTTTCCATCCCGCTCTTATTGTTATGACAGTGGGGTATTTGTTTTCAGCTGACTCAGGTTACTCTCTGCCTCACCGAGTCATATCTGCTTAGTCACTGGAGGGCCGCAGGACTTAGCACCATGTCTCCTGATCAAAGGGGCTTGACCATCAGCAAAACAGCAACTTTGGCCAACTCCAGCAGGCTGACGTTAAGCAGCGAGATCTACTTAAACTCAAACTGACACCTATGTGAGCAAGGATACAGTAGCTGAGCTGTACGCATAAAAAAATCTGACTTGCTCATTTGATTTCCTCCACCCTTTGTTTTGATATGTCAAATATCTCTGTCACAGCTCTGCGAGGTTTTGCCTAGTGTGCCGTTCATTCTCTTAATTAACTTTAGCCCTAATCTCACATGACAGTTCAGTCAAATTTCAGCTTGAGTCTGTGAAATCTCAGGAGTGAAATAAAATCTGTTAGCTCAACAGGTATGGCAGCCGACATTAAAAATTCAAACATCCATATTAAAAAATGACACCAGGCTGTTGTTCTCATACAGCTTTGCCATACGACATTAACCCTTCACCTGCATTCATGTAACATGACATAAACCCCAAAGGTATAAAACATAATTGATGCCCGAGGGGCTAAAATTGCCCATGGTGACCTTTGACCTGTTTTACTTGGGAAATGTGATGCTTAACACAATCTCATTTTAATCCGAGGCCTGATGGTGTAACTGCACCTAAATATGGCAGCAGATTAAACACTACTAAAGGTAACTGAGATGTTATCCACACTGTAGCTCCCCTGGAGTAGCTGGGAGACGTGTTTGCTCAAGGGAATTTTGACAGTGCGGTTTGATCAGTAAATTTCCCTGAGTTTTGCAGCTAGGGATTTAAACTGAAGACACTTACAGCTTTTACCAGGTGTAGCAGATGGCCAGGAGTAGTATGTTATGCAAGCTGTAATCCAAGGAATTTAATGCACAATGCTGACGCAAACAACACACGAAGGCAATGCAGAGTGCAGTGTCTTAAAAAATAAGCACTCACATACTTCTGCTAGAAAATCAAAAGGTTGTGAAGAAAGAGTTAGCTGTTCCTGTTTATTGCTTCAACTAAAACTGTATTAACAGAATACGCAAGTGTGTATTTCTGACAGGGAATGTATAAAAATGAATTTAAATGAACACACCTGTCTCACATTGTAAATGTATGACTGTGGCCACATCTTAACATATTTACAGTCTTGGATGACTGGCTGACTGACAACAGAATCTTTCTTTGATGTGATAACACCCCCCTCATGTTGGCTGCACTGTATCATTACAGATCTTCATGATACCATACACTGATACTTAATAGTATACAAGTTAAAGGAAAATGACTTGAAGATAACGGATCAGTCAAAAGGCTGTTTGCAAGCTGCTGAGATGATCATCGGTCTCGACAGCCAGGCAGGTCCTCACATCTCAGGAGACATCAGAGTAGATTTCCCAACTGACATCATTTGGATAAACTGGCCACATTGTTCAACATCTAAATTATTACTCTCTCACCTGAAAAAATATCCAAATGTTAAATACACAAGAACCTGTATAATGTTGCTGATCAAGCCCATGACACCCCATAGCCTGACAGAGCACTTCTGGTTTAGCAATTCTTGCCTACGTATTTGTGGTTTTTGTTGCATCTGTTGCATTTCTGGATTTGGCCTTTAATCTTTCAGCCTCCTCTCATATGTGCTTTGTCATTGTGCCTATATATTGTATATCACAATTTCCAAAAAGTGCAGAAAATTACTACACATTCAGTTGCTGTCGAGAGATGTGGAGGTGTGTTCTCTACTTGCACTGGGATTTGAACTAGCAACCCTGACACTGAGTCCATTGTTCTCACCTTCAGGTTACTTCTGCCCTCTTTAAATGACCCAGTGCTATTTGCAGCTCTGTTCATGCCCACTGTCTGCCACAGTAAATGGGAATATATTGGCCCAGGGATGAGGAGGGCATATAAAGGGGGATAGTGAGGAAGGAGACCAAGTGAGGGGGCGGCTGTAGGGAGGGCAGACCTGACTCAGCTGAATGGATCATCAGTGACACAGACTCCTGGAAGTGGGTCAAGAACACCTCCACCCCAAACCATCCAGACAGTCGGAGCCTATTAATTGAAAACTGTGAATGGGTAAAGCGCCATATGACTCGCAAATTATCATAATATGTAAATTGAAATCAAGCAATTATGGTAGGCTATAGAGGTACAGCAAATTAAGCCAGTTTTGCCTTAAGTGTTGACATTAGCTCAGTATGGTGTGCCCCCCAGCACATGATAATAATGATGATAAATAATTCTCCCCCTGGTAGAGCTGAAAATACTCCTCCTCCGGCAATTCTAAAACAGGTAACAGACTCAGCTGTTAATCCTTTAAATGTGAGGAAGAGATGCTTATACATATTCATGCATATTAATGCACTGCTGCAACCCAACCTGACAGGGGAGCTTATTAAATTCTGGTTCTTTAAAACCACCATGACATTCAGGAGTCTAAATCCTGTCCTAACCTTGTTAGCTTGTGTAAATAACAACGATGTGGGGGAATTGTAACACTGCGCCCCGCGACACAACGATCCAAATGAAGATGTGTTTTGGCATTTTCACCTGAGACAATCAGTCAAAACAGAACAGGAAGGGGGCAGTTGTATGCATGAAAATCAGCCAGCAAATACTAATAATAAAAGCACAGCAGGCTCCTTTCAGCAGAGAAAATGATGGAGTAAGAATAATATTGTGATAATAATACAAATTAATATCAAAAACTGGAACACAACAGGCAAAAGGAGACAAGAATTCAAAAAACCTGCAAATGAAAGTGGTTTCAAACTGGACCTCAGACTCTCCTCTCCCTCCTGAAACAGAGGTGATAGTTTTCTGGACAATCCAAGTTTCAAGGACCTGTATGAGTCACAGACAGTCAAACTCAGTGAAAGACATTAAAGTGCAGCCATGTGTCCCATCAGTTTGTTTCATGTAAACTATGTTATCAGGCAGTGCACACAAAGGCCCAGATTCTGAACCTAATAAAGTATAATAACACGCCTTGTAATGAGGAGGCACTTCCTGAGGGCACTTCATAAATTATGCAAATCTGCAGAGGAATAAAGTGCCAACGCTTAACTGAGATAGTGTGAGGTCGAGAGCGACCAGGGAACATCATGGCCCCCTTTTCACTTTCATCCCCCCAGATACCAGCAGTTGAGCTTCTTTTCGCATCTCTAAGGCAAACAATGATAAAGAAACCAGAGCTAAACTTCATGCATTCTCATTATTATTTACAAGTGTTTGCCTCTGACAAGTTGCTGGTGTTTATTTATGGTTTGAAGTTTGGTCAGTGGGGCAAAAAAGCACAAAGAAAGATGACAGCATACGCCGAGGTGAATCAAAAGAAGAGGCCCTTCACACAAATAAATCTCTGTGTGCCAGGAGTGAGTGTTCAGGAAAAAGTAATAAACACATTCACTGAGACGTCTGCCTCATTCCTCTGCTCCACAAGGTCAAAAGGCTTTGCAGAGCCTGTAGGGGATCTTCAGATTGCAACTGTACTCTTTAAAATCTCACCATTCACTGGGGGCTCTGACATCCAAACAAAGTCAATGAGCACTTGAGGGTCCCTCACTACTGGCAAACGCAAGCAACCGTTTATAGTTCCCTACGCTTTATACAGTGAAATGGCTTTTAAGAACTCTTAAATAGAGCTAAATCAAATATATTTCAAGAGCAATTATGCAACTCAAAATGCTGCAGGAGAAACATGAAAACTTGAGGGTATAACAGTGTATTAGAAAGTTCAAATTAAAGGATTTTAAATAAGACTTCCTAGAAACTGAGACCAAACCTGGGACCTGAGGGTTTTGTTTTATTGCTGCAGGTCTCAGGTCTGTGTGTCAATGTGTCTAATACCCAGATGGACTCAAGCAGAGTTGGTATCAGCTCAGATCATAGTGATCACAGGGACAAAATGTGCTTTCTGAGGTGAGATGGAGAGTGTACGGTACATTGATTATTAGGATCTCTCTATTCCACTGCAGCTGCTTATTAATTGGTGGAGCATGATGCTGCTGGCACTGTTGGTGCTCTCTCTCTCCCTCTCTGTTTGGGTTGACTCTATTTTGTATCAGGTCTGATATTCCACAGGTGTATTTGGATTGGGGTTGACTACCATTTCAGACCAGGTTGCTTTTTTCAAAATTAATTTGGGTCACCCACTGTGAAGTAGAAGAGCTTTAATACCGTCTAAAAATTTTAGTGTTTCTGAAAATACTTGACGCTGAGGAAAAAGAGGCAAAATGTTGTTGTCCCAGAATCTAGTAAGTTAATGAATCTGGTGAGTATCTGTAGTTGCAAGAAACTAAAAAACTAAATCACCTCTGTCATAATATTAAAAATATTTAAATGTGATTTTTCATCGATTGATTAAATCTGAAGCTTTTGTATTTTTAAAAAGTTGCTAGTGACTAATGTCAACCACAGATAAAAGACAGATAAAAAAATTGTCAACTTGAAAGAGGAAACCTTACTTTAAAGCAAAATGGTGATTAAAGGTGATTAACAGCAGGATAAGGTATTTGTCACGGTCAGAAAATCCCAGGACGAGACCAAAACCAGCAAAGTATTGGTGTCTCTCAATACTTACTCATTTGATTCTACTGAAGACATAAATCTTTAACATCTAGAACATCTGGATTACAGGTGTAAATAGCGTATATGCTGCGCACTATTTTCTAGCTGTGGATTAATGCACATTTGTGGTATTTAAGATATAAGCTACAGCACTGTGTAAACGTTTTAAGCACTTTAGATTCTTTTCCATCACACAGTACCAGTACAGAGGCATCTGATTGGTCTTAAATTCATTCTTCAGCAGGACAGCTACCTCAAACACACAGCCAGAGTCGTAACGAACTGTCTTCAGAGACAAGATTTGCGACGCTGTTGACATAAGTTTCTAAAAGCACTTGGGGAGTCGTTCTTGTTACTGTGATCCCCAAGGACACATTTTTCCTTCAGGATCTTTTTGTAAAGGAAAATGAACTCTGACTGAACTTCCATGAACCTCAAATATACAGAGGTTTATTGCTGCACCTTTTATTCCTCCACAGTCACGGGCTCACTCCCCCTGGATTAATAAAAAAAAAACCTCCTGATGAACGCCTCACTTTGAAAATGGAGCATCAAGATGTATCTGTAATGATGGTATCTATAAATGAAATGTAAGAATTGTCCCACTGGCTCAAGAATCATTACGGGGGTTTAACTGTTCAGAATTCACACATTATAATTGCATTTTGCAGGGGGGGGCTTTGCTTTCATTACTCCTGTTAAAGCCACATTCGACATGCCTGTGGAACATAAAGGGATTTGTACAACTTCACAATGAAAAGGATATTAACTATTCAGTGGATTTGATGGTTGTTTCACTGTAATGAGCCCAATTTTAGTGGGAAAATTGACAGCAGAAGCGTTACATCTGTCCCAGCCCAGTGTAATTCACACTGACGGTTCTCAGGACATTTGTATTGTATTGTTGTATAATGTGACACCTTGTTGAGCAGCATCACTGCCTCTGTTTCCACATGATATTCAGTTGTACATAACGATGTTTCTCATTTTGGTCTGAAGAAATAATCAGTTGTTTATTTATTGAGACTTTATTGAACAAATAAACAAAAACGTGTTGTTGTAGTGCCCTGAAAAGAAAAGCATTCCTACCTTCAGGGCCCACTTGAAGTCAGCCTAATAGTGGTTTACATCAAAGCTAATCTAGGAAACAGCCGGTCTCTGACAGCCAACCAGAGCGGTGAGCTCTCAGCAAAAATCCCCGCTGCTGGCCGAGTCTGAAAAACGCTGACTTACAGTACATTTAACTGTTATTTAGCACGGCAAGTTGACTAAAAACACAGTCTAATTTACTGCATTATGGCCTGGGGGAGAAACACACATTCACACACACTCACAGCTGGGAGCTACATAGCATTACACAAGTATTGTAGTATTAGCCACCCAGCAGTTTTGGGAGAGGGCAGGATTTTTGTGCTTTTGCATTTTGTTTGTTTTTTGTTGTTGTTTCATTTGGTTTTTTGCTGGTAAATGCTTAAAACATGAGGACTGGAAGCTGCAATGAGAGCAGCCAGAAAGAATTTTGTCTTTATAGAACTTTCTGTCATCAAACGTAAAGTGTTTAATCAATAATCCATTAGGATTTTTCAACTTGCTCTCATCCTGCCTGGTTCAAACTGGTAACAATGAAGAACAGGAGGAAAATACACACATATTCTAGAGAGGTGGATCAGAGATAGACATCAAAGATGCAGTATGTAGCCATCCTGACGAAGGCAAAAAAATATGTAGCGAATCATTTAATAAATACAAAATAAAAAACTGCGCTGACATTATGAGCGTGCTATAGGTTGGGTAATATAGATAAAAAAATCCTTATCATGGTATAAATTTATTTTCCATAAATTAATTCAAATGCTGATATGTGAGTCCTACTGAAAGTAAACACAGAAATTTCCCTTTGAAGGCTCAGCAACCTCTGTATAAACACTATAGAACAAGACTAACAGCGTGTCTACACAGGAAGCCACGTTTTCCAGGCGTCTGTCTCACACGTCTCCGAGGCCTCGTGTTTTATTCATGCTAGTTCTGTTAATGCAACCCAAAGCATATTTTTTACACTTCAAGTCTATTTTCCTTCAAATTGAAATTGAAAGTGACCTGATGAAGGAGCTGGGGTGAAAAGTCAGAGGATCATCAAAGTCGTTAGAAATCAACCTCTGGGGACCTTGAATATGTGATATTTCAAGATATTTCACTCTGAACCATGGATGATAACCTCACTCTAGAGGAAAAGTCATATGGTCACCTAATTTAATCGGCTTTATGCTCCAGAGACAATGGATACCTGTCCCAAATTCTGGGACATTGCCACAACACTAGCATAGCTGTTTAAGGTTACTGCACTCTGCCTGATTGACACTGTATATCAAGATGTGGTTGAATTCAAGAACAAAATTCTATAAGACCAGACAGTAAAGTGCAGTATTTCGAAGGACAGGTAAGCTCTGACCAGCCTGCAGATCCCTGCAGTGGAGCCCAGACGAACGCAGCTAAAGAGCTTTTACTGTGGGCTGAGACACTGTTCATCCATATATTTCCTTCCTTTGAGCTTCCTTGTATAAATTGTAGAGCAAAGTAATAGGCTAAAGTCTCTGAGAATATACTGCTGGGGGTATTACTACCTACTGCGCCAGGAGAATAATAGAAAATGGTCATATATTATAAAAGAGGAAGTTCATATTAACCACTCTTTTCACTTTTTCTGATATATACAGTGACAGGCTTTCAAAAGACAATGTTACTGTGCCTTAACAGGATTATTGTGGTTGCTACGTTTAGGCAAATGGCTTATGTTTTCTTCTGTAATTAATCTCTATATTACATTTTTGGGGCCCAATTCTGTAATGAACCTGACGTGGCAATTTGTCAGAAAATGTTTTGATATCGGTTTTCAGTCACTTCTAATCTGTGATTCCAGCTTTGACGTGTAATCTACCATCTTCTGAGGCTCAACATGTGGTTACTTGCAACATCCTCCAATATTTCCTGTGTGTCAGAGACAAAGATTCATGAAAACATCGAGCTGGCAAAGTACAAAGCCTGACTGTTCTCAGATACATTAGACACCTCATTAGGCACAAACAGCTATGGGTCGCCTCAGCTTCACAACACTGCTGAGGCAAATTCATACATTTATAACAGTAAACAAGGACCTTTGAGTAAAGCTATTGTTCTAGAAAAACACTGTTATTGAATTGGGCATGTAGCTACTTCATCACAGCAGCAACCAGGCCAGCAATCAGCACGATCGACACTCTGATATCAAAACTTCATCGTAACTCAACGCCCTGAATAACGAAGCTTCTCATGTAAAAGTAGATTTGTGATAGAGAATAATGAAGTATTTCGTGGACTTTACACACCAGGATCAGTGTATGAGTCATTGTAAAATGTCATCTGTGGCTCTGGAAGAGCTTTTTTAAGTCAGAGAAAATAACCAAGTGTTGCCATCAGAGTTATCTCAGCTCAGGCTTGGAAACTACAAATTTCTAAGAGGAAGCTTTACCCATGGGGACTGACAATAAAAGTATTTCTCTGCCTCTTTCTCTGCTCCATCAAGTTTCTGTTTTTAAGTTGTCTCTTGAGTGCCCAAAACTTATCGAAGTGCCAGAATACTCCTTTAAAGGAAAACTACGGGTTATTACAACTATAACTCTGATTTTTGCTTTGTCAATTATGTTAACATTGCAAAAGGCAACTGGCATGAACAGTCAGACAAGAGAACAGGTTAATAGGTCAACATATAAAATAAAATAATCCAACATTACATAGGAAAACCATGAGTGCCCACAGCTACAATAAGTTCAGTAAATGTAGAACTGGATTCACTGTGATTCACTATCATCTGTTACAATGCCACACATGAATGCTCAGTGAGCAGTTTGAAATGATCTAAACTGATGGGTGCTGAACTTTAAAATGAAAAAAAAAAAAGAAGAAATAAATAAATAAATAAAATCCACCTCTGGCTATCAATTGCAGAGTCTACCTGATGCCATCTGAAGGTCCATGCACAGACACACAACACTGAGGGAGAAGCTGTTGAACTTCATGCATTTTAATGACAGAATGTGAGCTCCAAAGGGGGAAGTTCTAGAGGAAAGCAAGGTGAAAAAACTGAAAGTAGTCATGAATCAGCCGTCACACTGCAACAGGAAACCGATGCCACAGTTATGGAAAATCCTACTGTGTATTTTCAGGTAGTTTTTCAATGCAGTTGTGATGCGATAATTCCCTCCCTCTCTTGCTCTGCCCTCTGCGTTTGAGGCTCAGTATCTTCACTCTGCATTGCATTTCTGTATGAACAAAGCCTTTATTTCCCTGATAATGGTTGGTAACATCACCCATGTTGGCTATGCAGTCAGATTAAAGTAACCACAAAGTACATGAACTTGCCTTTACCTGGTCTATTACGCCAAAATCATAACTCCTGCTGCCTGCTTTGAATCTTTTTCCTCTGTTGTGTGTTGAGAAAAGGTGATAGCCCAGGTTTAGTGTGACATGGTCTGCCAGCCTATCAAGTTACCTGATAAGCACATCAGCAGCACTCCTCCATGCTGTGCACTGCTCTCAGATGAAATCCTTGCTTCTTTAAAAAGTCCGCTTTTCAGGAATTTTGTAGATGTGTCTCTTAGACTGACATTTTAATAAATTTATAGAACAGGTCATGACACTTTCTTTTCCTATAAATAACTGAAAAATGCGTCACTTTTCTCTGTAAACATGGAAAATCCCTGGGCTGAAGTTCTGAGGATTTCCCCGTTAAAATGGCAGCAGGGTTCTTGTCAAAAAGCAGCAGTGGATTTGTGACAGCGAGGCCCCAACCTCTGTCAGGATGCCACAGCAAGACTTCAGTGTTCATAGTTGCTGGGCAAGGCAGAGCCAAGGAAGATGAATAACTCAATCAAGTGTCACAAACATCAGTGGAACGCCCACACATGCATCCAGCAGCAGCCAGCTCCATTTCCACACTGAACGTTAGCCTCAGAGCTTTGGGAACAAAAACTGAGGTGTTGTGATGATGCACACGAAGCTGTGCAGTTTAAAAAATTCAAAACACATGTTTTGCAATTTATAACAAGGAATTCTTTCAGCTATTCTCTAGCTGATTTTGTGATCTGCTGTAGCCTTTAGCAGGTTTTAAAGAATGCACGACCGTGAGACATACTCAACACAAACGTCCCTGAAAACCTATTATCCAGTTAGTTCTGTGGTGAAAAGCACTGATCACACAGACAGACTCAAAGTAGTGGCAAAGTAACCTCTAAACTCCCAGGAGCCTGAAGCTTTTGCATGTGTTTAACAATAATCACATAATTTACATACCCAGCTCTGATTAGTCAGTTATTTCCTACCGATGCCACTACACTGACACACAACAACGTGGAAGTTCATTTACGGTGCAACTCTTTTCCAACTATTATTTCCAAGCCCCAGTAGCTTGTTACTGATTAAGTCGTGACAAGCTGCCACTGTGTTAAGTCTGTGTGTGTGAATGGGGAGTAAACACGAACAGGTCACGTTTCCCACCTGCCAATCAGGATTTAAAAATGTAAAAATCTGAACCAGGTTGTAATGGCACAGTGTTAGAGTTCAGTTTATAGTCCTGTTGATCTATT
Organism: Lates calcarifer; assembly: GCF_001640805.2. Taxonomy (NCBI): domain Eukaryota; kingdom Metazoa; phylum Chordata; class Actinopteri; family Centropomidae; genus Lates; species Lates calcarifer. The sequence goes on along the minus strand of NC_066851.1, from coordinate 21,087,084 downwards.
CATTTATTATTGTTATTTATTCATTTAAAAGCCGTTCTTGAGCTTTGTATTTTATCATAGGATTGTCATCTGCTCCTGTTTCCATTTATTTCAGCCCTTCAAAGACTTTTTACCCATGTCTGTTTAAAAGTTTAGAATGAAAGAGCAGATACTAAATGGACCTTGATGTCAGCCACTGTTTCAAAGGTCAAAAATGTCCTTTTTAAATTCAAATTCTTAAACTAACACAGGTCAAAAAGTTCTTTAATTCAAATGGAAATGTGACCATCTACAGTGCTACAACAACTGGACAGACATTTTCTTCTGAATTCAACTTTGATTATTCAGTCACAAACACTTAATATTAAGAAGTGCTTCAGATTTGCATCAGGCTGAAATAAAAACAGTCACAGTTTATCTGTGCTTGTATGTTGCTGTTATTTCTCATGTACAAGCAACAAAGGTCCTTGTAAGTCATGTCCACTTAACAGCTGCTGTTGTGTTCTCCTTTGAGAAATGTCCCCTCTGGAGTAAGTGGCCAGTGATGTGTGTTGGATGTAACACACCAGCATCTTCCCATGTATTTTTTTCTTTCCTTTTTTAATATTTCACTTCCAAAGATGGCATGAAAGCACCTTTCAGGATTTGTGCCCACACCGTGCTTTCAAAAGACTACATGCTTTCTTCTTTCTTTGTGCGGCTGTTAGCAGACAGTCATTCCACCATTATTACAAGGCCGTGCATGTTTGTGCTTGTCCTGCTTCCTCTTAGATATTCAAAACCAAATGATCACTTGCAGCATCATAGCCGTGACAGCAGACTCTGATCTGGCTTTCTCAAGGCTCCTGAAAGACCAGCCATCATTTAGCAAAGCTGCTGTGACCTAGAGTTGCTGGCTGATATGGGTTATTTTCAGACTGTAAATCCACATAATGATGTTTTCCAGTCTTCACAAAGAGCAGCTCTGTTTACATAGCCTGCCATTGTGCATCTTTAATATTTCAGCATTCTTCTGTTTGGGCATCTGAGAAAACATGGTAGAAAATCGCCCAGAAGTCACTTTCCCTCTGTTCTTACCATTTTTTTCTTCACTAAATAGGTGAAATGAGGTGTGTGAATGCAGTGTTAGAGCAATCTGTAAGAACTTCAGTGTCCTGGACCGCACAAAAGGTTTACCACAGGACAACTCAGTGGCTACTTCAGCAATCAATAAACACAAGCTTTTAAACTGAACAGAACTGTTTTTGATGTGATGTGACAATATGTCCAAACCTGGGAACTTCACAGCAGTCTGCAGTGATGTCAAATCTAAAAATGAAAACTGTTGACTAGCAGGATGCCGCCAGATGTGGTGTGGGTGTGTGATCATAGCTGTGAGAGCTTTAAATCAGAATCAAAGATCACCATATGGTGGTGTTCACGTAGACTGCAGACGGCTGATGTCACTATCAGCGGGCAATGATGGGAATTAATAGTTTCAAAGCGGCAGATGTTTTGTGTAAAAGTGGAAATTTTGGCCTAATGATGGTCATAAAGGGAGGACAAGAGGTCACCAAAAACATTAGGGGTCACTCGCTGAGGGAAATCTGGAAGTTGGACCATTACATCAAAGTGTTGGTCGAGAGGAAATTTTGAGCAGACAGCTGTGCTGTAGATCACTGACTTACAACCCCTGTTTTGTCAAATTGGCCTGTAGTTGTGGAGATATTTTTGCTTTTAATCACAGTGCTGGACAGAGACATGTAGGACTGACCAGCCAAAATCTCCATCTTCAGGCCCAACCACCAGCAGGATGGAGACTAACTAACCAAAACGAAGGGAAAACTCACTCAGCCCTGGTGGCGATATACTTGACTCTACTTGGCAGACCAGGGAGGTGTGAGCACTAAGTGGAATTATAAATATTTCATTTTAAATGTCTGCTTCAGCCTGCTTAGAGTCTGAGATCCAGAGGCTTTACCAAGCTGGACTATCACAGGAGAGTAAAGTTAAAGTCTACTTTTCAGCGTCTGACAGCCTGAGTGTTGCTATCTGACTTGTCTTGATGCAGTGAACCTCATCTGCCTGGGACTGACAGATTATGGGAAATGTTCAAAATTATTTGTCACAACTCCGGCGTGATGCTCACATGTACAGAATCAGTTGTTTCATTACACCCCAATAAATTCTCAAATGGAGAAACCGCCCCAGTCACCATGACTAATAATTTTGGGATAAGATAGCCCTCCAATAACTTTGTTCCAAAATTGCGGGTGGTATCAGGTCACCGCTCCTTCAACATCAACAGAAAGCTAAAAATAGCATTGATTTCCACCAAACGTTTACTCGCCATATGTGTGAATAATCCGTGGAACTGCTCCGGGTGATAGTTGGAGATATAGAGGCAATTACACAGTAATAGATTCAATCTCAGGCCAAGAGAAACATAATTGGAGAGGGAGCTCTCGCCTACGGGCCAGAATATTGTATATTGTCACTATGATTATAGACACTTGGCACAGCATGGTGCTGTTAGCAATTTAAAATCAGCACATGAATGGCTGACATTAAACACAAGGCTTTAGATCATGGCTTTGATTGCGCTTTAATGTTTCTGTCAATTTCAAAACATCCTAGTTGTTTTTTGCGCCTGGCCAGCTGACTGTGATCTAAAGAAATAGCAATTCACATTATGGTGTTTTGTTTGTACCAAATGCAAATGTGATCAACGGAGTGGATACCCAAAAGAAAACGAGGTATTCAAAGGAATCACTGAGACCTTTGGTACATTTTAAATTTACACGGCAAACATTTAGCTCAAGCTGTTGTCCAGAGGCTCCTAGTGAAAGAACAAGATTCAGTTGTAAAATCATTGATATTACAAACAAGCAGTGAAGAAAAAAGACCGAGCGCTGAGACAACAGAGGTCTATATACAGTGTTATTGTCTCTGGACAGATTTTATGCGAGACAGCAGCAAGATCAGGAGCAAGTAAAGTAAGTATGTCCGGGGAAATTGAGGAGGACAGCGTGTGTCTGGATTAACACCAGAGAGCAGACTGAGGTCAGGAGGTCGTTCTTACAGCGAGGGTGGGGGTCAGGGAGGGGAGAGGTCAAGGCACAGTGAAGTAATGAGCATGAAGCCACGGGAAAGGATGGATGAAAGTGCACAGTGTGCTGCTGCCATGCGACACGCTTCACGACAGCAATGCTTATTATGTAGTGTGAATCCTGACACCAGCAGCCTTGGGTTGTGGATTCTTTCCTCCTCCATTTATTCTTATTCTTTGTCTGTATTGAACATGTAGCATAAGCAGCACATCAGCAGCACACCTCCATCTGTGTCTACACTGAATCTGTTCACCCAGAATGCTCCTGTGCATTCAGACCACTAGTGCTTGTTGCCCCACTGGACATACTGTACTGTCAGTGATGCTTTTGAGAGCACAACGTGACTTATAACTGAGGGAACTGACGACCAGAGCTACAAGAAAAAAACCTGAGTTGTAATAACCTGCAATTTTCCTTAGGGATGAGCTCACACTAACAGATGGGACTGGTACCAGATGGGTTCTGTTCAAAACGTCAAAGAGCACATGTGGGCAGTGTTATGTTGCCACACTGATACCAGACGACTGATACATTGCTGATCCTGAGCTCACAACATCGTCTGGAGGTAGTCCAGTCTGGCTACTTGATCCAGATTTCTTTATTACTGCAACAGGACGCCTCCAGAAATGTTTGCGTAATGAGCTTTAAGATTACACAGTACGGCTGTGTAGCATTCAGGCATTTCAGGAGCTACAGCTCTTTTTGGTTGAAAGTTTAAGACCTGTTTCACCTCTGAAAACCAGCTTCACTAGTGGCTGTGGTTGGTGCTTTTTTGCACCTGTAACCAGAGCTGACAGTGATGTATACCTGTATAGTGTTGAATTACAGCAGTTTCTCACTTGCTGCCAGGCTTCAACACATGAGGATGTTCTGTATTTCTCTGCAGTTTACCAACATAATTCTGGATCAGTAGCACCAGTAACACACATAGGCCTGTTGTAACTATGAGGCTCAAACAACGCAGCTGCATCTCTTTATGTATAATTTCAATGACTGAGAGTAGAGCAACTAAAAATATGAAGAGGTTTGGTTGTCCACTGCTCTTTTTCTCTAAAAGAGAAAACAAGGATCTCATCCATTTGTAAGCACAGGCAAACATAACAAGGGGCACCACAGTACGAGTTACTGTAACACTGGATCTATTCTTCTCATACAAAAAAAAAGGAAGTAAACTACATACTTTCATGCTCTGATTTTTTTTGCAATGAAAGGAGCCGGTGGGGCCACACACTGTGCAACATTGCATATTATGAGAAAGCAGCAGCGTGACAATCAGTGAGCAGTGTGCAGGCAACATTGCCACAGGACCAGTATATATACACAGCTGCAGGACGCTTGTTTCCCTGAGTTCACGGCGGTGTGCTGGTGCAAAGAGGGGACAGACATGACAGACTGTGGAGGAGGAGGAAGGAGAACAGATGGATGTGCATTGTCCTTGTGTTTGAAGTTGTCTTTCCTCACGGCTATGCAGTATATTCAGGCATGTACAATATGCACGCACACACACACACACACACACACATACACACAAAATTACAGGGTGAATGGCCATCATTAACCTAAATTACAGTGGGTTTTTTAGAAGTGATTGGCCAGCAGCAGGACAGCTGAAACAACACTGAAATAACCTGCTAAGAATCTCAATGAAATACTAATAGTAAACATGTGTACAGGTACTATTATATTATGACTACTTTGCTCTATTGTTGTAGTGCTGAAATGAGCAGCAGCAAAATACAAATAAAAAACAAACAAAGCCAGACATTAATCACTGTGGGTCAATCTGTCTTTTGTTCATTTTTGCAGGCCTCCAGATCACTCAAAAATGGAGTGTGTGTATGTTTACGGGGGTGTGGGCTGAAATGAGAAGGTGGGTGTGCAGTTTATGCAGTTTACTTGATTGGTAGTTGCAGAGCGCCAGAATACTGTGGTGTGAAAGAACATTTCCTTGTGAGAAAATTGCAGCCTTATGGCAGACTCGCAGTGGTAAATATTACATTCTTTTTATACTGACTGGTTATATAATATTTATGTTTTATTTACACAGCCTTGATTTCAGCGTTATGATTCACAAGAGATACCTTAGAGTTACATTAGCAACAAAACAGGGGGCAACACTGCAATAAACACCTATGTTAGCAAGTTATTACACTTACAGTTATTAATGTTCAGTCTTGAAATTAAATTTTCCAATTAGCTGTTTATATTGCTAGCTTCACGTGGCAGCAAGAGAACCCAAATATACGATTTTAATGTGTTGTGTTCAGTAGTTGATTCTCTATTTATCAATCACATTCTCCATTTATTTTCCCACATAAAGTTACATGGGCTGGATGTTGGAGCGCCTCCAACACTTGGATGGACATGAAAGTCCACATAAATCACTTACAAACAAGGAGCAACAGCTCTGAGAAAATAATGGCTCTGTAAAACATCTCAGAGTGATGAGACTGTGCACAAAACATAGAAAAACATCAGCATCCAAAAGAGAACTACAGAGGAAACATTCAGTCACTGAGCTTAAAATCAGCTGCCATCTGTCTAAATGTGGCTCTGTGGAAATAAGCGGACAATTTCAGCAATTAATACTGGATCAATTTATCATCTCAGGTGCTGTGGTTTGTTCCTCACCTCAACAATAAAGCACTGTAGCAGTGTATATTCAACAGACCTAATTTTGCTGCTCTACCAGGCATCTACTCCATATCAACAGCCAATAAGTCACAAAAACCTTGAAATGCATTTTTGTAAGAAAACATAACATTCATCAACTGAAGCAAACATATCATAGTATTGTCTGTAGGACCTGCAGGTGTTTTTAGAATCTCAATTCAGTACTAAGGCATTTCTTGCAAAAGCCACCTACAACTATAATTGCATACTAACTACAATGTGTAGTGCTCAGTTTTAGCATTGCAGGTAACTTTAAGTAATCTGCCAAGTATTTTCTCAACTAATTTTTTAAATTAACAAAATGTCAGAAAATAGTGAAAACTGCCTATTAAAATTTCCCAGAATCCACTGTGACAGATAAAATCTAAAATCCAAAGATATTCAAATTACAATCATATATGACAACAAAAAGTGGCAAATCTACAGATCAGAGAAGCTAAACCCAAAAAGGTGTTCGGTACTGTTGCTTGATTAGTTTCCAACTGATCCTCTGTAAAGCGATTTCATGTCTTAATAACATCAGATTACTCATTCTAAAGTTCTCCAGAAAAACACTTTCAAGTTTCTGTTGTAATTACAAGTTAAAGTATTGATATGAGAATTTACAGTAGCAAAAGATACTTTCAGAATCAGTCTGGATAGTGCTAAATGCTCTCTCAACTCTGTTTCCCATTTATAAAATCCAGTTATAAAATCCAGGGTGAATTATTGATATTGATGAGAGTTCAGCTTTCTCTGGACGAAGAAGTCACTCTCTCTTGTAAATGTATCTCTACCTTGTCTACAGTAGCTCAAAAGAGCAAAATAGGAGGATCATTTTTTTTTAAAACACTGTTTGTCCCTCTGTATTACACATACATTAAATTTAATATTAGAGACCTGCATCAATTTTGGGAATTGCTTCCCAGATGTGACTGATTTCAGGGACATTCTTGGAAAATGTATTTGCCGTGGCAACAACTGAAATGGTTTTGCCTCAATTAGCAGTGTTTACAATTTCCACAACGTTTAAACAAAATGAGACAATACAACTCAATACCAGATTAAGATGAACATGTTTACAGTGAAGCTATTTTCATGCAGGATACTGCCCTGAGGGGTTGTCTGTCTGTCTAGATGGAGATAAATGCCTGGTGTTGCCCAGAGAGAAGTGGGCTGCTGACTGATAAAGGCTGTGTTTGGGATAAAGCCTGGCTGTTAGTGTTTACTCTAATTGTCCTGTAATCACCAGGTTTCCGGGGGAAGGAGAGGTCTCCTGCCGAGCTGCACCTGGACCCTGTTCCGGACTGATTATACCAGTGGTGGAGGAGATTCCCGTCCAGAACACAGCTCAATCAAAACTCACTAGGAAATTGGGGGCGATACAGGACAGTGGTAAAAAGTGTAAGTGTATTAAAATGTAATGTTTAGAGAGTTTATTGACGGTGCAGATGTATGTGTTTGCGAGAGAAAGAACTAACAGTGAGCATACTTTAAGTAATGAAAGATAAGCTCTTATATATATATGTGTTTATGTATGAGGCAGCTAACAAGCACAGAAAAACAGCCATAAAAACTAAACTGAATGCATAATTGAAGCTGCTACATGTGGCAATTTAACAACAATAAATCACTACACGAATAATTTGAGGTGTCAGAATAATTACAGTAAACAAGTTAATCATGAGGCGAATTAGCAGTACACAGGATAACTGCTTCTTCTTTACCTTGTGTGCGCCAGGGTTAACAGGAAATATGCAGGATCATTTTACAACACAGAAAGAAAATGGAAATTGAACATGACAATTAAGTGTGACATGGAACCCCACGTACATTATGTTTATGTTTACCGTTATGTTTGGCATTTAAGTGGTTTAAGTTGTGACAACAAATTTGCTAAGCTGACAGGCAGTTATTTTTAAAAATGAAAGATGATTTCTTCATGTCATGGTAGGAACAAGTGAAAACAGGTATTAAAAAAGTAACTTCCAATGGCTCTGCTATTTTCAGGAAAGCTTCAGGGTGGCTACAGGGATAACAGTGTGGGTTGGATGACTCACCATGTTAGTCCAGAATGAAATAACTTACTGAATGGATTGTCATGAGGTTTTGGAAAGACATTCATGGTTCCCAGAGGATGAATCCTAATGAGTTCTTACCTTTCCATATGGCAGGTCAACATTTCACTTATCCAATGAAATATCTCCACTTTTACTGGGTGAATTGGCACAAATTTTGGTTTTGGGGCATTCAGGGTTCCCAGATGAGTTTGTTTATTTTAAACATACATACATAAACTACTTACTGTGATAGCAAAAAATTAGATATACAGAGAAAATATTTTCATGACCAAGCATTTAACAACACAATGAATCACCTACAGCCATTCTAGCTGCGCAGCAAGGCTGTATTTATGCACAGTGGTGCTTTGAGCTTAATGCTGACACATCTGAGTTCAGAACACTGGAATGCTAACCTTTAGTAATTAACATCTGTTTCACAGGTATTTAGTCAAGAGACCAAAGTATTTTTGATCTGATGATGGCACTAGATGAAAAGTCAGGAGATCTTTAGGATTCATGCTGTGGCCAACATGGATATCTATATCCAATAGTTGACATGTCACTAAAAGCCAAAAATGTAAACTTGGACACCATAAATGTCTGTACAAACTTCACTTGAATCCATCTAATGGTTGTTGACATATTTTAGTTTGGACTAAAGTAGTTGGCCAATTACTTTAAGTTGAGATTGCCATTCCTAGAGCCACACCACTAGCCGGGCTAAAAATGCAAATGCGAAACATTTGATGAATTGAGTATACAGTCTGAGCCAGTGATCCGTTAATTCAGTTTCTCAAAGGGATGGACAATTGTGTGAAAATGTCACAGATTATTAGTTTAATAAATTAACTGAGAGAGCCACTGTATTCTAGAAATAGTAAGATGGTGAGACAGAGAGAGAAGATAATGGAAGAGGGATCAGGAGAGTGTTATGTTACACAGTGCATAATAAAGAAGGACGGGGAGGACAGAGAAATTGAAAAACCAATAGAGAGCAGGTGTTTAGAGAGAAAAAAAGGAGTGTGGTGGAAGCGATGGGCAGTGAAGTATATGAGCCTACAGTATGAAAGAAAGGATGAGGAGGAAATGGGGGAATTGAAAAGAACTGAAAGAAACTGGGACTTTTTTTGGATTATTGAAAAAAATCTTGAAAAATCTGCACATCAACAACAATGTATTTCCATCAATGTACACAGATGGATAGTCTGCAGATAGATAGTCAGTATACAGACAACAACACACCAAACAGTGGGTAGATCAGTGTTGTCTCTAGGCACAGCTTTCTTTTCATACCACACTGTGGGCAAAAATGGAGAAAAAAATAGAAGAATAAAGCCAAATTTGGACGAAATAGTAGAAGGAAAGATGTCAGCAGTAAGTAAAGTGTGCAGAAAGTGCTAGAGGTAAATGAACTTTGTAAGAGGGAGGAACTTCAGCTGAACTTCCTCTTGCCTCTACACTGCATAAACTGGATTATGAAGTAATACCCTGAAAGAAACTTTGGGTTTTGGACTTCTTTTGGCAGCTTTTAGCCAAGCTAGCTGTATGGGTCTATGGATGGCAATGTCAATCAGTTGGTTGGTCAGTTAATCACTTTGGTTGAGGCTGAAATATTTCAACAACTAGTGGATGAAGATTGCTGACTTTGACTTAGACAGATTCACTCCAGTTGGGTCTCATCAGCTGTAATACCCAAATCTGAATAACAATCGTACCAACAATCTTACTATGTCTCCACCGTGTCAGTTCTGAAATGAGAAAAGGCGTGATGGGAAAAAGCTACTCTCAGAATTGCATCTGATGTGATGGATGAGGTTGTCAGTACTAAAATTTATGGCTGAAAATATAAGTGTCTGGGAAGCATGTGTGTGGTGTGGGAGTGGCTGTTAATCCACAGCAGTTCGTCTTTGACAGGTTACATTTTTCCCCTCAGTCCTCTAATTCATCAATATGTTAAAAAAAAATCACATGATCCCAATGCTTCTGTTACAACACACCGTCAAAGGAACAACATGAAATCTGAAGCTAATTACCTCTTGTTGGCACTGCTCTGACAGAACCTGTCCTCCTAAAGCTGAAGAAGTGGTGTGATCTGTGACATCTGCTAAGTCTGTGGAAAGTTTGTGCAATTGTGCTCCACTCAGTAGTACACCCAAGAGACGCACTCAAAGGGGTCCTTCAGAGAGGGCCAAGAGGTACTGAGTGAGAAAAGAAGTGGGGCTGCTTTAGAGGCACCCAAGAAGGAATGAAAGAGGGAATTGTGGTGTTGCTGGTGAGAAGAAAGGGCTTTAACAAAGAGCTAGGAGAGGAGGTAATTGCTGCAGGTCAGACAGAAAGATGAAGGAAGAGAAACAGTGTGAGAACATGATAATCAAAGAGAAGCTGTGAACATAGCACTGAACACTCATATTTTCACAATGCACATGAACAGTGACTTAATGTTCATATTTATAGAGAAATATGTTTATTACAGTCTTTGCAGTGGTCCTAGGTGCTTTATGTAGGCACCCACCGCATTTGTTAATGTCATGTGGTTCATCTAATTGGGTTCCGTGAACCAAAGACATGGGCTCTGAAAGGTCCTTTAGAGCAGGCCAAGAGGTATGGAGAGGAACGTGGAGGTTCACAGCAGGAGGGCCAGTAGAGGTAAGGAAGGAAGTTTGTTGCTGTAAGAAAGAAAGAAGCTGCGAGAAAGCAGAGAAAATACACAGAGCGTCTGCTCCTGTACAGGTTTCAAGGCGCATTTTAAATTTGAAAAAAAAAAAAAAAATGAATGGCTAAATATCACAAAATACTTTTAGGTCTGGCTGAGGTGCTGGCTCGTGATGATTCATAATTACTCAGGTAGTTACTCTGGATAACTTGGATCTAATTATCCTGATTCTTCTTCTGTAAACTAAACATAATTCAAGTTTAAGCCAAGAAAATGAAGAGTAAAAAATGAGAGTAAAAAAATGCCAGTCATCACACCATGATTTCTCAAAGATACCAACAGAACTTTAGAGACTTTAACTATGAAGGTGGCTCAGTAGGCTTTGAACAAAGTGATTGTCAGATGGTTGAGCAGCCATCTGAAACATCCTCCATCCACATCTTTCTAATGTTCATTCAGAATGATGAATACAACCTCTGCTGCTTTACATCAAAAGGAACCGTGGTGGGATGGTTGGGGAATCTGATCAGGATCCTCCCTGGACACCTCACAGTTGGATGTACTCCAGCTACTCCAGGTACATCCAACTGGGAGTAGACTCCAGAGCAGACCACCCAGAAGGAATTATATATTCCATCTGGTCTAGAAATATTTTGGGATCCTGCAGGAAGAGCTGGAGGATGTGGCCTGGGAAAAAGGCATCCGGACTACATTGCTTACCCTCTTAAATCTACAGCCCACAGCCCGAGAGGCGGCAGAAGATGGATAGATACTGTAAATAGCTGATGAACGGTTAGAAACTTGCCTCCGATTTGTGCAGTGTTTTTAGTAACATATCAATCATAGGTGTTGCACCTTTTCTTTGCATTTTATGAGGTCTGGTGAGCATTTGTTTTTGTCACCATGTTCACCTAATTAATTTCCATTCAATATCTTGCAAGCACGCCCCGCAAATATAGACTAAGGTCCTTTGGGGTGATGGGGGGAGCTAAGAGGTGCGAAGAGGGAAGTGGAGGTGTCAAACACTGAGGCAAATAAAGATGAAGAAGGAAGTCTATGTTACTACAGGAACAAAGATAGAAAGCAGAGAAAATATAGACATCCTGTTCACATTAAATATCACTGATTATTGATATTTTTGTGACATATTGAGCAATGGTCCTGCACTCTTTTGCAGTGTATGTAGGGTCACACTGCATTTGTTTACAACTCTCATCTAATTGTGCTCGACTCTGAACCTTGCAGGGGTACACCCAAGAGATCAACTCCTCTGCATCCTTCAGGGAGAACCAGGAGATACTGAGGGAGGCGGAAAAAGGAACTGCTTTGTAGGGGGCAAAAAAGAGACAAGAAGGGAGGGAATGGTTACTGCTGAAAGGAATGAGCTTTAGCTGTAGAGCTGTAAAGCATATAATTGCTTTAGCTAGACGGCAAGATAAAGAAGAAGAGGAAAGGGTGTGAGAAAATGGAGTAAAGACAGAGGTCACATGGTCATCTGGCACATGAAACTGTTGACTGAATTTGTATTTGTAGGATGATATGTCATTAATATTTTTCTGTGTCCCTTTGCACTGCATGTGAGGCCCCTCTGCATTCGCTGGTGTCACAAGCTTCATCTAATTAAGTTCCACTTGATATATCCTGCAAGTGACGGACTCCACTGGGTCCTTTGGAGGAAGCAGTGTGGGATAACGGGGGGATGTGGGTTCTCGCTTCCCAAAAGGGAAGGTCTTTAGTTGGAAGCTGGGAAGCATATAATTGCCTCGGCCAGACAGAAAGAAGGAAAAGGAGACAGAGGAAGGACAGGAATGAAAGTAAAGGGTGGGTGGACCAGAGAAGGGGAGATAAAGAGATAAAGAGGAAGAGCTACAGAAAGAAATTAAAGAATGAGAGATCTAGTGTATTTATTGAGCTTGGAGGATAAAGTGAGCCTGATTGTGAGAGAAGAGAGACACGAAAGAGGTGAGAGATAGAGATACAGATGGAAAGAGAACAGGAAAGGAGACAGAAAAGAGGCAAGTCAAAAACAATAGGGGCCAGACCAAAGCCAGCGAGCCGGTTCCATTACCGGGTCCTCTCTAACGGGAGGGGAGGCCAGGCTGGAACAAATGGACTGTAATTGCACACAATCTGTCTTCAGAGCTCAATCACTTTGCCCTGCGGGGACCATTGGTGAAACACTTCTCTCACACTAATCTAATAACCTTCTCCCTCACCTTCCTCCCCATGGAGATGTTACCTTTCACCTTCAACACCAACTTTACCCCGATGGAGAAGTTAGACATTAATGCAATCGCTGGTCATCATTAACCAGCTGCATAATAAACCTTGCATATATTTGCATGCAATATCAATCACAGCACATTGTAACTGCAGAGTGGAGCTGTTTGCCGACTCTGGAATTCACCTCCTCCAAGATATTTTTCGAGATAGACTTCTTAAGTAATCTTGTTGCTCTAATTGTTTGTTTTGTTTCATCATTAACCCAGAGAACAATGAACATTGCACGCATATATTAACATACAATTTATCAATCAAACCCTCTTCTAACTGCACAGGGGAGTTGTTTTCCTACAGCACCATTCGCCACACAGATATTTATATCAGGTGAGCTGTGTTTGCTTGTTTTTTATTATGTATCTTATAGTTTTCTTCATTTATTAATGCTTTATTGTCTGTGAGGCACTTTATGACTGTAAGTTTAATGTCAGTTTCATTATTATTGTCTGGCTGCAGATAAAAATTTGTTGAGAATGAGAACACCCTGTTTGGAAATAATGACACTTCTACAGTGATTGCTTGTGCGAAATGGAAACTCATTATGGGAAAACTTGTTTCAAGTTACAATGTATTTCAAGACTTCTCCTCCACAAATGATGGCATTTTTGAGGACAGTGATAAATTCTGTTGCTATAGGTCGATGAATTTTAAGCGGGCAGCTTGATGATATACAAAATCTATTTCAAATATATCATCTTTAAAAATTTTAATGTCAGAAAACAGCAGCCTGAATTACATTAGTTTCTACTTAATGGTAGTTTTCTTCCTCAACAGTGTGGCTTTTTTGGGGAGCTACAGCTTTATTTAGCTAATGAATTCACTGTATCTCATTTTGGAATCAGTTCTTCATATATTAATGAATTAGTTCTGCACCCTCCTCTGCAAAAACACTCTGTCTGAACAGGGCATTTAGCCTTTTACGGAGTCCTAAAAATGCTCATATTAAGAGTATTCTTATGTTCTTATTAACACTGTGTTATGCAGTTTGTTGTACACTTTGAGATTTGAACTGGATAATAACAAATCAACATGTATCGGTATTAGAAACCTGTGTAAACATATGCCAAATGAGAGAGGAGGTGACATCTGTGGCCTTTCACAGCTGTTACCTGCTGCAGCAGCATTTGTGAAATTGGAGACTCATTATCTTTTTGATTTCAATTTAATTTAATTTGCTGAGTGGTTTAATATCATTGATAAACCGTAACATCAGCATTTTTCACTGATTTTTGCTGCTGTTAAAACTTGACCCACTGCTGTGCATCATTGTCCATCAGCTGCTTGCTAGGTGGGTTGGTATGTGTGTGTATATCCATTTGTCCCTTCTTGACTGTCTCTGAGCATACATGTGAATATGATTTGCATTTGCCTGTCTGTGCCTACATCTATGTGTGCGTGTGCCTGTTTTTATGTCCACTTGTGTGTATAGCAGGTTTTATGCGCATAGTCCACAGTAGAGTGTGTCCATGTGTCTGTTTTTGTTGTTGTCTGTGTGTCTGTCTGTTGTCTGTTTTTCCCTTCTTGTCATTTCCCCATCGTCTACTGGGGGGAAAAGGTCTGAGGAGTGTCTCTTTGCACAAAGCCCAGGTACTGGGGATATTAGGAGCAGTGAACCAGCGAGGGCCACTCATGCGTGTTGACTACAGAGACAACCATACATAGCGCTCCAATAACAATGTTAGTTCCTCCGATCTAGCGAAAATCCCTTGATGTTGTTTTCTTTGAGGGGCTTAACAGAGCTGTCTCTTTGGTTAAGGACTGTACCGGTCTCTGTGCGTCAAACTATACACTGTTTTAGTGCTTGCACTGAGAGATTGTATGGTTGTATTCAGTGCAGACAGAAAATATTTAGACAGTGAGACATATTGTGTTTATTTTGCTGTGTATTCCATAAAGAAATTAGTACCCTAACACTTGCACATATTTGCACTTAACAGCCAGCCTGTTCTTAACTCTATATGTACATAATACATACATATGTATGTTGTATGTGTAGTCTATGTACATTTTTGATACATGCATGTTTTTCTACTGTGTCTGTCTGTGTGAGTCACATTCAAGACAAATTTCCATCGTTTGCAACAGACAATTAAAGTTTTCTGATTCTGATACTGTATTTCACATGACGTGGTAACTTTGACATTGAAGTGCTGACTTTCAGCTTTAATTTGAGGGTGTATGCATCCACATCCATAGATTGTAATTTGGGGATTAATTATTTATTGGTGGGGTTATAAAAATTGAAATAAATGCATCGCTAAGCAAGACTAGGTACAAGTGTGTGGGATTTAAAAGTCATTTTTAAGTATCATATACCTACTACGAGCTCTTGTGATGATTTAAAAGTACTAACAATAACAATTACAGTTTTTTAACTTTAAAATAAGAATACTGAGTAGTCTGAGAGGACCCAAGTGCAAACGGGAGACATCAAATACAGAAACAGACAATCGACTATAGAAAACTGACTGAATTACAGGCAGAGTAACAGGGAGACTGCACAGCTTGCATCTTGACAAACAAGCATTAACAGACTGATTGTGGGAAATGTCTAGAAAAAGTTGCATATTTAGTGACAGAATATTCCAGCTGGGACTCCTGCTTATACCAGCTTCAAATGAAGCTCCTTTGCTCTCCCCCCTCTTTACAGGGGTTACTTTGGACACTGGATCCTTCCTCTGGCTGCCAGCTGGCTAACACCACTAAAACTGCCAGGAGAGAGTAGTACCAAAGGAACAAGTGTAGCAGGTCACCCAGGTGGTCTCCCCCGCTGTTCTCACTCTCTCTTGATGCCGGCGTCCACTTTTTCATTTTAACTAGTTTCTGGTTTCTCTTGATGAGGCTGTTTGATGAGGAAACAATGCATTTTTAATCACGTTGGTAGCTCATCAAAGCCAACTTAATGACACTTTAAGTAAATACATCTTAAATTACTTAAGAAATGTGAACTCAGGGCTGGTTTCCACGTCCCTATTTGACTCCCAGCTGGCCGGACCATTTCGAGCATGTCATTCCTCTATTCTCCCTCTTTCATGTCTGTCTCCACTGTCACTTTCCTATAAATGCATTAAAAATGCCTGAAATAATAATTATATATATTTTTAAATAAATCTAACTTGCCTATGTTGCCTGTAGCAGGGCTAGGGTGATGACTGCATGAGGCCCGTACTGCATTAGCTTCATGTCTTGCCTCTCAGGTCTGGTCTCCCGTGAGTGAAACACATGATCATTTGAAGTCATGTGACTGACTGCTGACGACAATATGTATGTGAATGCTCAAAAGCACTAAATAATATAAAAATACATTGTTTCAAATGACTATGTAACCACTTCTTGCTTTGTGAAAAGCTCACTTCAGACCCATCGAACACTAACAATAGCATTCGTGAAACCACAGGGCCATATGTGATGTGTTGCTGCTCCACTTTCATTGTTGTCACCATGTTAAAGCCTGTGCCCACGCTACATATATAAAACAACTGTGGCTCTTGTTGCATCTGTGAATATGCACTCATTATCGGGAGAGCTGATTTCCTTTCATCCCAAAGTATTTTCACATCAATTTTAAGAAACCTGAATCCTCTTTATCTCCCTGTAGGTGGGTGTGTGGATGAATCACAGTGGCAACACACGTCTCAGATGGAATGCTGATTAGAGACACTAATCTGCAATAAGGAATATTCATGCCTCTGTGTAAGTGATCGGAGGAGCGAAGCAGAGCTGCTGTTGTAGGTACAAATGAATAGCGAGACAACCATTGTTTCTGCTGTTACTGGTGGAAATGCACTCATTAGGATTCAGCAAGTTCCCGAGTACAGATGCCTGAGCACGCTGTGTGGAGATTGAAGACTCCTGACTGTCAAATTAACTCCTGCTAAATACTGTTTGGGTTATTGCTTTGCAGGCGCACAAGTATTTTTAAACAGACATGCATAACTGTAGTTTTTCCCATTAGATACAAGCTAAGCGAGCAGAATGATTTTTAGCTCCTAGGAAAGCGCACTGGGATTTATTTTAGACTAGCTTTTTTCTGTCAATAAATTCAGTGTATTAAAAAAGTTTGAGGAAATGATTATCCATATTCATCCAACAGAAACACACTACAGCACACACACACACACACACACACACACACACACACACACATTGTGTTTGATGTAGATTCATGTTTTACAGTACAGCAAGCAGGCAAAATACTTAATCAGCTGGAGATCATGGAAAGAGATCATGAAAACTGAGGAGGAAAGACAAGAAAAAAGAAGTTAAAGGATTAAGTTGAAGCAAGACAGAGATGAAGATGAAGAGGAGGGCAGCTGATGTCGCCCTTAGGCAGAGAGAGTTCATCCAGCTTCATGTTCCCATCTGTCCTGGCTCGGCCCCTCTCCTGTTGTGTCCAGGACTATCTCCCAGTCATGTAGTGCACACAGGCAAGTGGGGCTTAACAAACCTTTTCCATTACCGTAATGACCTTCATGACTGAACACCTCGGGAGCAGGAGCTGGTACAGGACTGCCTCTACAGCATAGCCATTAACTCTCTCCCCATGGGTCCGCTAAGATCAGATCGGCGAGAGAAGAGGCTACAGTGGTGACGTAGCCCACCATCGATCACGACACCACTACTAGGACAAAGAATCCAATTCAGCCAGTTTCCATTCAACTGAAATTGGGTGCTCTAAAGACCAACAGCTCCATCAGCAAAGTCACAGTGTGGGATTAAGTTTCATTACTATCATTCCCCACTCATAAAAGACAATAATTAATCATCTGATGTACACTTTACTAAATCTTTTCCTATTGCCACCAGTGCTGTATGAAACACCCAGGGTGGGCCTTTCACTGGAGAAGACATCTGCTCTACAGGAAACAATTCAGAGATGAAGCAAAGAAGAAAAGAACTATAAGCATGAACAAGGGAAGAGTTGCAATAGTTATTAATAAATCACCAGCTTTGTCCGTAAAGTTCTTATAATAGTAGAGAAAACCCTGACAACAGTAGTAGGAGGCCAAGCTACTTTTCACATTTTACTGTCAATCAATAGTAAAGGTAGGTATTGCTGAAATGTATGTAAATGTAAATAAATGGAGAAATATGTATGTGAGTCAGTAGAAATTATGCAGCTTAGAATGAGAGGGAAATATCTACCAACCACTGATATTTGGCCAGTTAATGTCATTTTAGTAGCCAACTAGTTCTTTACTATGATTTTTACACAGGGCCTTTCTACATATCAGATAATACTGCAAGACCCCCTGTAGTTGATTTTGTAATTTTACCAAAAATTCAACTGATATGTGGTGAATCTAGGACTTCTGGAGCCTTTGAGGGTTGTTAATCTAGTAAATACACCTCTGAAAAAGACGCTGTGTGTGTGGGGTGTACCCACATTAAATCTGGTGATATGTAAACCTTTATACACTGCCATTACAATGACTTTAAGTTTGAACTGAAGAAGAGCAGCTGCAAACACCTGCAGAGCTCTGCCTACAGAAACTCCAACTCCAACAATCACAATAGAACCCTGCTGTTTGACTGACAGGTGATCGCTGAAAGATTCAGCACAAAACCACCACAGCCAAGACTGCTGAATGTAACGCTTATATACAACAACTGCGTATACTGATCTCAATGATCTTTTATATACAATAAGATATATATAGATATAAGGATTTTAGAGCAGCTCTGTGAAGACAGGAAGTAAAAAATGCATCTTTGTGAGCACATTAGAAAATAATTTAGGTTGTGATGTTGTTGTGATGCCATAGCACTCATCATCTAAGAACTCCTATAGATCCATAGAGCTGATGCAGGTTTCATGTTTATATGAATTTGTGAGCTCAGAAACATTATGACATGTTTTTACTCTGGTTTTGTAATCCAGGAGAGGTTTGCTGAGCGTGCATTCTCCTTTCAAATTGTCACAGTTGCTGCTTCAAATTGATGGTTACAGCACATTCATACCTGCTTCTTCCCACCGTTAACAGCAAGGCACCGGAACAGAAACTCACATTTGTCAGGAGTTTCTGTGAAACCCACAACATGATAATTATAGTGACCACTGCTAAAAACATATATAAAAATCCATCACAAGGATGTGAGTTTTCATCCTGTTGGAACATTTGGAAGGTTTGTAAGAGGTCATCAGGGTCTTAAAGAGGTAAGAAGGCAAATACTAGTCAGAGTAGGTCCAGTTTTGTTCTTATATTCTACTAAAAAGTGAACAATGGATGATATCAGAATTTTTTGGGAAAAAAAAGAAACGTACAGTAATTTCTGTTAGAAAGAGCAACAGCAGTAAATATAGATTTCCAAGGTGTTACTGAAGTCTCTAATAACATTCTCTTCACATTGCTCCAACACTGATAACAAACCAGAAATTGAGCACATTATCCTCTCTTTGAAATTTGTCAGCAGCTCCTAGCTCAGATATCGTGGCGGCTGGGTAGCGAAATATACAAGTATAAAATTGTAGATTTTTATTTCTGTCCAACTGTCTAACTCCCATGGTGCTACTATAACAGTGAAACTAAGACTAGCATTAACACTGTGCACCAGTTTATGTTTAAATCTACTACCACCATGAGAGTGTAGTAATAAACTGACCAACCCTGACAACACAGCACAACTTATAGTTCATTGGACCATGGTGTTAGAAAATCAGAGCACTTGTGTCTGATGAAAGAGCAGCAGGTTAGGTAACATGTAACTCACCACTAAAGATAGTAATTATTTGATGAGCTGCTGTTACCTAACAACCACTGTCCTACTTTACAATTCATTGTAGTGACTGGATCGTTGTATTGCCAAACGATCTCTTCAGTGTTCCTGCTCAGACGTGTCTGAATCATTCATGGATCCACTGCCAAATGTCAGTGTACCCCACCAGATAACACCTTGTAATTTGCACCTTTTCTGGGAACTTGGACGACTAAAGCAGTACATTACATAAAGCTTTGGTGTGAGCAAGCAGCCTCTCGTCTCCAGAGCCCCTCCGGTTGCTCTCAAAGCCTTGGCCTGCCGGCCGGATTCAACTGTTAAGTTGTGTTAGGAATCAAACGTCAGTTTTTGTGGAAGGCATCGTGAGCCAAGAAGCTTCTATCCACGGTCCCCTGTGGAGCCTGATGTGCTGTTGCTCTGAACCAACACACTCACACCGAGATGCTCTCCGAGAGATGTTTTCTCTCTCTGCTGTTTTCTCACGTACCATTTCTCTCTCTCTCTCTGTCTCTCGCTGGCTCAGCCCCTCCTCTGCCTCTCTCTCCCTCTTCATTTCTATCTCTTTTCTCTTCTCCTTGATCTCTTTCTCTCTGCCTCTCTTGCTTTCTACAACACTCACCCTCTTGTCTCTTTCCTCGACTTTCCTCTCTTCTCCCCCTCTCTCTCTCTCTTTCTCTCTGCCTGCCTCCCTCTCATTCCTCCATCTCTCCAGAACACTTACACTGCAATACACTCACCGTCTCTCACACTCCAAGGGGAGGTGTTCAACTGGTACATTATGTCTCTTGAGTATTTCTCAGACTAATGGAAAACACTCAAAATGCCTTGGCATTCCATCATTCCACTGGTAAAAGAGAAACTCTCAGTCCACATATTGCCTCCGTAAGGGAAAGTTTCTACCAACAAGCTGCAGTAGTGAATAGTTTTTCATGAGGACTGTGAGTACTTTTCAAGTTTGTTTGTCCTTTTAGGTGCTTCAAGAGGAAAGGAAATCATTAATACAGTGATTTCAGGACATTTGTTTTATCACTGTATACTAGTTATCTTAAATACAGTGGTATGCTTTATGGCACAAAGGATCTTATTTTACAGTATGTAACTGTGCAGTCATATTGAACACAGAGCCAGTTTCCGCTTTGCTTTAAAAATGTGTTTGTGATGAATAAACCAACCAATAAACCAGCCAATGCACCCATTGCACAGACATTACGTGTGATTATAGGCTAGCTAGCAACCTACACAATGTCCCTTATCACCTGTACAATAATGATGTGAGGTCAAATAACTTCAGGATAAGCTATGGCACGTATGGTAAAATATACACTCCCTAAACCAACTCCATGTCTACTCCTGTCTCTTCATTGTCTAATAGCACATTAGCAGCTAACATTAGCACTCCGCTAAATATTTAAATAGAAAAGGAACCAACTACATAAAGCTGAGCCTGACAACCTGTGTTTAGTCGGGCTGACTTTAATCCGAGAGCTACAAGGGCTACTCATTTGAGTTAAAGAGCTCCCCTTGCCAGGTACACTTTGCATAATTGGATGCGGTTGAGTGAAATCAAAAGGTGCTAGCAGGTAGCCAGAGGATGACTGGAGCTCTGACCTGGACTCCAGGAACCTAAGCTGCCCTCTACATATTTGGGCAGACAGGACCTCATTCAGGACCTACTAACTAACGAGCAAGGTCAGTGCCCTCACGTGGTTTTTAGTGAGGCATTTTGGTTTGCAAATTTTTTTTCTGTGTGAAGAGTAAAAGAATGAAAGAGAAAATGCAAGGCAGTAATGTTAAGGTAGTTATCCACTGATTCAGAGCAGCGCAAATGAACTACGAGTCTGAAAACAACCTGAGATGTTCAAAAATGGCCGGCCTACAAATCTATGTAGTTAGTTGTTTAGGCTTTATTCATTCAGAAAGTCTCATTGAGTCCACAACAAACAAATTATATACATACAAGACCTGAGGCAGAGTGATAATATATTTGGATTTTCAGAGTAAGATCTGTTAATGTGGATTTAGCTATGTTTTTCATGTTTGGCCTGGAGGCTTAGGGAATCAGCTAAGATCATTCTTCACTGCTGTCACTCATGTTTAAGATGTAATACATTCTGGGCTCTGCAGCAGCCTTTGCTGCAAACACCACCAAATGGCACATGTTATGTTGTTATTTGACTTGGTGTATACATGGTTTTCACATTACTGTATGTCAATTCCTCCACTCAACAGGGACAGCTGGAGTGGAAGTCACACACAGATCAATGAGGACAACCAGACGCATGAGCGGAGATGATGGTAGACGTAGGTGCCCTAATAACCCACCAGAATACTGTATCTCCTGCTACAATTCCTCATGCTAATTATGCTGTAATGCAGAACCACAGCTACTGTATATAGGCCACCATCTCACTACTTCCTTGTGGGGATCATTAAGTAAGCATATACATGTATCAGTAATTCATATGCAGAGGATATTCAAAGAATGAAGTGTGAAAGCAAAGATTTATCTCTTTACATTAAACATACATGTGGAATGAGGTTAAAAGCAAAACTGTGAGTAAGATTTTGACATTTTTCAAACTGACATCTCCTCCTTAATGGTTATTATTAGGACTAACACATTTATTAGGTGCAATCATTTAGATTCACACGGACATTTTAAGCATATTAGTTTTGAAATATTTTCCTACTCTTGTCAGATTTTAAACCATTTCTTGGATCAGTGCTCTGTTTGTGTGTGTGCTCTGGTCTGTATTTCATCATCTGCTGGAGACAGATCAAAAAGATTGGTTCAAAAAAAAATTTTTAGAGTGGATGCCATGTGACAAAGGTCCTGTTCCAGATTCAAACAAAGGATATCCTGGATACACAACTTGCATCTCAGCCAACTGAGCCACAAGGATGCCTCAGTGCATCCCTTTGAAGATTACATTTGACTTGGAGACCATTTCTACAGAGGGAAAACGGAGGCTGTTTATCAGAAAGATAAAAGTAATGCAGTGGTTGAGACTAACATGGATAAAAGAAATATGCATGTCAGAATGTTATGTAAGATCAGACATGTTGACAGATGTCACTTTTTGTATTTATCGGTGTTGAGGGGAAATTTTATTTGCACTTGTATAAACTGGAGGTGTTTTTTGAAATTGACATGGACATTATTAAATTCCTGCTGGGATTTTGATGTAGTAATTGTCTTATTCTACAAATATTATTATTACAAATATTATTATTGTTATGATTTGGTGCTATGAATAAAACTGACTGGATTCAATTTGTAAAATGAGCTATAGGTATAACCCAACCCTTTGGGATTTCTCTCAGTATTTCAGACATTTTTTTAAACTAAATTAATTTTAATTCTGTCTCTCATCAATAATAAAAATAATCATTAAATGCCCTAATTTCCATAGTAGAATTAAGAATGAATGAACATGCAGGGTCACAGACAGAGACTCCAATATCCTATTTGATTAGTGTTATTTTATTATTTATGATTTATTTTAATTAAGGGTATCATGCAGGATTTTCCTTTAAAAAAAAAATGTATCGACTCATACAAAAGTAATCCCTGTGTGGCGGTGTATTTATCTGCAGAGACCATCCCCTCCGTCTGTACTGTATCTTCCTCTTATTTTGCTGCGTTCATGACTTTTCTGCACTGCAACCTTTGGGCAGTGGGTGTGTGGCCCCGCAGCCAATCACAGCGCCCAGGATGTGAGGGCCTCTATAAAAACATGGAGACCAGGTTACATCACTGGCTCCGTCTCTCCCTCCTCACTCTGTCTGTGTCGTGGATGTATAAAGATCTGTGGTCTGTCTGTTTGACAGAGGGTTGTACAGAGGTGTGGGTGTGTTTATTTGTACTTCAGAACGAAACTGCTGCAAAATAATCAGAAAATAACTTTTTATTTCTCTGATGCACTGCTTTGTTCTCGCTAACACTGCTCTCTGAGCAAGAGCCAAGTTCAACAGACAAATCCTGCACAGTACAACTTTAATAAATCCATTTTATGTTATTTTATAAATATCTGTTTATACTGCACCTTTACAGCTACAATCATAAATGTTTCACAAATTATAAATGATTCCAAACCTCTGAACTGCATGAGTGGAGAAAAGGTACGGTAAAAGCAAAATATAGTCTGACAGAACCTTGGTTCAAAAGTGCAACACATTAAAAATCAATTTTTTTTGTTTTTGTTTTGTTTTGTTAAGCTAGTATACTGTGTGTGTGCAATTTTTTCCCATCTCTGTCCCAATAATGAGGCTCAGCGTACACAACATGTATGCTCTCATAGCAATTGTGCTTACATAAGCTTTCAGTTTCACCAGGTGACTCCTCCAAAATATTAATACATCTAAAGAAGCCTTGGACGGGCAGAGAATCAGGCCAGTGCACATTACTGCTAATGATCTCTCTCAGCAAAAATCACACATACCCTCACATTATAGGTATACACATACAGAGGTATGAGCATTAAGAAACCCCTGTAAGCACTGGCCCACAGACAAATATGAACATTGTCACAGAAATATTTGTGCAAACAACTGCACACATGCACATACTGCTGATTAAAAAGATGTAATAATTCATTGTCACCACGATCAGTGCATTAGCATATCCTCCTGTAGCAGGGCAGCAGCAGCAGTGTGGAGTCAGTTTTAGCTGTGTTAATGAGGGAGGGACTGGGTCTATGATTCAAGCCCAACAGAGCTGGCTCATCACAGCTCACTTTAATAAAGAGAATGCTCGACTGTGACAGAGCTCATTTATAATGTCAGCCTGTCACAAAATGTTTTCACAGCAGTTTCCAGAGGACAAGATACAGTGAGAGGTGGGGGACAAAAAAATTAGGGTTGGACAATATGTCAATGTTTACTATGAGACAATTTGTTTTCCTCTCATTCTATGCCACTTAAACTGTGTTTGTACTGAATAATATCTTCAAAGGCATTACTGCAAATATACACTGCCTACTTCTGCCAGTATGTGATTTTTGCACCAATGTAATGAGGTTGATTTGTCAGGCATGTAATTCACTGGCCTAGCAACAAACCAGACATTTCCAACAGTCTCTCACTTGAATTTCCTAAATAATTAATAGCTCACAATGCATAGCAAATTCACAAACATTATTATCAATTCTTCGTTCCCGACAACAAGGCAGAAGAGAGAGAAGGCTGCCCGCTCCATAAACAGTACATCTGAAGTAAGCTCCTGCATCCCCGCAGTGATGGGTGTGTTGACAGATGATGCGTGGTTAGGGTTAAGTGGTGGCACTTTCCTTGGATACACTTGTGATAGACAAGTGGGAGAAGAAGCCTGACAGTAACATTACACAGCAAACATGGTGAGAGTGCAGTCTTAAAGAGTGTTTAGCAGCAATTTTACTTTTGTACATATTTTCTTTTTAATGTTTAAACTTGTTCAATAGGGCTCTTGCTCCTCAATATGTTATTTCTCAGTATAAATAAAGCCTGAGTGAGTGAATCAGTTACTGAATGAAACAAATCTGTCAAATAGCCAAAGATGCAATTCAGTCCTTCACACTAAGATACACAAACACTACCAGTGCCTATTAAAAGCACTTGTACAAAGGATGTGCTTCCATCAGTTTGATGTTTAGCCATGCATATGGCTCTAATGATGGACATATCAGTGTGTTGGTCAGTCCACCACTTTGGTCCAAGCTGAAATATCTTTACAGATATTAAGTTATTCAAGGTCAGAGCCTCTTGACCTTTCCTTTTTTGTCACCAGCAAGTTGACTTTTTTTTTTTTGTTTTTTGGTAAAATGTCTCAACACTCGGTACAGATATTTATGTTCTCATTAGGATCAACTGTGATGATGTTGGTGATCCTTTTTTTTTTCTTTGTCAGGTCAAAATTTTAGTTTGTCCAGCACTTTGGTTTATGACAAACCCACAAAACTAACAACATTACCATCTGCCTTGGCTTACGTTAAAATTTGACTGAATTGACAAAAAGTGATTAAAACTAAATCTGTGACAATTAAAGTCAAAGTTTTATATATATGTAAAGTGACATATGTTGAGATCTGACAGCCTGAAGTTAAGCAGCTCCAAGCAGTATCTTGGAAAGATGAAATAAAAAGCAAACCAAAATGAACTGAGAGCAAACTGCAGTCACAGCTGATGAATCCATATGAAGGAGAGAGGGAGAATTACAGCAAAGCATGCAGGAGGTCCATCATTCTACAGGGAGGGAATTGTATTTGTTTCGACCTCTCTGCCGCATAATCTCCATATAAGTTTTGTTTAGAAGCTTGAGTTCACTGTGGTCCCGTTAAAGAAAAAAATGCTTGCAAAGTGTACTTTTCTACTACGCTTGGGAGGTACGATCGAACACTAAATAGCTAAGATCAATATCAGGCAATAAGACAAGATGCACCTCTAATTAAAGCTGACTGTTGGCACCGACAAAACGGGGCTTGAGCTGTTAATAAATGAGCGATACAGGAAAAGCTGGCAATCAGAAGGCGTACTTAAAGGCTTTCATAAGACAACAGCTGTGATCAACAAATAAATGATGGCTACAATCACAGACTAAGTGCATCAGCTAGTAATGATGCATCACAGCAAGCAGAGCATGCATACTGACATGAGAGCTGAGATGACAGCCAGGTCTAACGGCATCTGATCAGAACAGTTTCTCTTTCTGTCCTCATGTTATCAGCTGCCTTACAAACACACACACAGAAACACAGAACTGAAAAATACAGCTTCTCCTAGTATTATAGGAACAGAGCTGTATAGTTTTATACATGAAGTCCCTGGACAGAGGTAAAGTTAGGTTTCAAGTTGAGGCTTATCATGAGAATATCAAGTAAAGAGACCTATTGGATTCTGTCTCTGTAAGTTTATTTAACATTTTCTTCTGCTTTTATTGCAGATGAATGAGGAATGTTATTATAATACACTAAAACTGAATATGAGTTTTAAATGAGCTGCATTTTGTAATTTAGTACATATATATCTATATAGACAAAAAAAGTGTATCATAAGTAAAACTTCAGTGCAGTAACTGTATAGCTACTTGAGCAGAGGATTTAAAAACTATCTCCATAAATATGTGATTCAAGCCACAGAGAAGTAATAGTAAAAATAAACAAAAATATATTTAGGATGCATATTTACTGTCACCACAAGTATGATGCTCATGAGCAGCTAAAAAATAGATCTGAATGGCAAGCATGTCTATCTATTTCTAAAACTTACTCATTAATTAGACACTAGTGGAAGTGTGTAACCAGGTTATAAATAGCGAGCACATACAGTCTGTGCCGGCAACAAGGCAGACAGAGTTTTAGTAGGCATGCACAGTAGGGAAGGAACAAAATCCGCCAAAACTTTCAGTTCTCCGAGACTGCACCAGTTAAATGTTGTGGAGAGAAAATTCAGGTTCAGTCAGTGAACGATAAATAAGTTAATTAAATAATGTTTGATTTAAAGTAGCCTTCCTCAGAGTTGTTATAGTATCTGCACATCAGATGTTGCGGCCGTTAATTAAATGGAGCATGACACAGCATGTACAGTACAGACACCAGTACTTGGGGTACTTTGTGAAATGCACACTTGCATCCTTTTAGTTTTAGTTCTCACAGTTATTGTACTCACTCAGTACATATTCCTAAATGAAGTCGTGTGTAAAAAATAGTGTGTGAGTACTGTCATGCAGATATTGTTAAAGCATAAAAAGCAGTGCTTGGCCTGCAGGTGTATAATGAAGCTGACATTTGCTCTGTGCACTGGCAGGAACAGGGGTGAGGACTGTCAGAAGAGGCCCAACAGCTAAATCTTTGCCCCAGGGGCCCCTGAGGGACTCTGATCATTGGGATTATATGAAAAAGCTGCAACAGACAGTGGCTGGTAAAACCTGCAAGCATTCCTTAGACATGAGCCTTTTATGCATGAAGGTTGGAAGGATGAGACAAATTTTCACTTTCATTTAAATAATGTGAAGATTGGTTGAATTGCCATTGTTGTGACTGTGAGATTTCCAATTCTTCGACAGAGATAACGGTGCACATTCTCACCATCATTTAGTGAGTGTTCGTGGCGCAGGAGAAAAAAACATGGCCAACATTTTACTGAAGATTTAATACCAGGCTGCAGTACCTCCAGCTCGCTTGTGGGTCCAATTAGAGCTGAAACATCTATTTAAAAATCAATAAAATCTGTTACAAAAACAAAATTTAACAGATTTAACAATTGATTTATTTGATTTATTTTCAGCCCTGGTTCTAGCTTCCCAAATGTGAGGATTTGATTTTCATTCAGTATCTTTGGATTTCAGCCAGCATGTCAGACAGAAAAAGTAATTAAAGATCTTATCTTAGGTTTGGGGGAAGTATAATTTGTTGTTGTTTTTGTTGTTCTTGTTGTTTTTAAAATTTTCTGAAATGTACAAGAAAACAATACTGGATTTTGTATATTTTTTTCCACAATTACATATGAATAAAAGACAATGTTCTACTATTATCTTATGCAAGTGGAACACAAGGTCTGTCTTCACCTGAGTAAACACCCACACACTTTCCCTCTGCACTCTAAACTGCATATATTTCTAATCCTGGGGCCAGGTCAGAAGATTGCAACATCACCATTACAAAGGCCAGGTCAATATGTACTGTATGAAGCTCTTCCCCCCCCCCCCCCTCTCTCTCTCACACACACACACAAACACTTCCTCTATGTGTCTCTGCCTCTCTTGCTCTCAGTCCCTCTCATCATTGCCAGCCTCAGGCGTCCTTCCTTCACTACTCTGCACGGACACCTCAGCAGCCACATGCCATTAGGGAAGAGCCCACAGCAGCAATACTCATAAATATTGACTTCGTTTCAACATATCCCTCAGGAAGTGTTCGAAACAGCAGGTACTGCATTAGCACACCAACAGCAAACACAACCCACGGTCAATACTGACGAGCTGCTGCAGCTAAGCTAATGCTCTCACTATTCGCTCTTGCAGAAAGAACAAGAGGCTCTGCAGCAGGCCTGCGGGATGTAAGGTGTTGTTACGGAAAATATTTAATTAGCAGTTGCATTAAATGTCTCCCCCAGTGAATGATCGCAGTCAACAGTTAAGTATCTTGCAGGGCTCATGGATTTCTTTAGAGGAATAGTGTATTTTTTTTTGTCTTGACACACAGGCAGGAAATGAATTGCTGTGACACCTGGAGAAACTGAGCTCACAGAATCAACCCTGCCTCTGCCGAGCTGCAGTGTAATACTAGCAAATGAAACACTACTGTTCATCACACCAGCACCGCACCTGAACACATCCAATTCAGTGGACTGTATTCCCCTCTCTCCCTATAGGTACGGTTAATTAAAGGACTGTGTTTGCTCATTGAGTGCAAGGAGAGATTATATGTGGCCCTCTTTTAATCTGTCAGGAAAGTCTCTTGGTTTAGGCTTGTTAATCAATCTTATTTGGGTGTTAACTAATTACATTCTCCCATTCCAGGAGATCAGGAACAGTGAATCATTCAAGGCAAAGCTGATTTCCTGGAGGTTGGGAGAGCACTCAGGTGGAAGAATTAAGTCATTTGCTAATGAGAGAAAATGTGATTTGTTACTTCCACCCTGGTTCATCAGCTCCTGCAGAGCTGAGGTGGAAGGTCGACCTCAAAGAGTCGATGCCTGGGGTCCAACATGGGAATCAGGGGTCGTCTTGGTGTGAGTCAGTGGTGCTTTATCAACCAATGATTTTTTGTGTGTGCACATCAAATTGCTATGTGCTAATGACCCATACAAATGTAATCATTAAATTCAGCACAAAGAAAGGATATCTACTTTTACTGCAAATGCAAATACCCAAGGAAGCGCTATGTTCTTGTACCTCTGAGTAGTGTTTCTCTGAGTAGAGTTCAGCCACCAGCCCCCGGACAAACAGATCCCAGCAACGTTTGGCTGTGTAAAGCATCAGACTCGGGTCAGGCTCAGATTGGATTATTTCCAAATGCAGCTGTACAAAGTTTTGTTCTGAATTTGAACTGTTCGGACTCTTAAGTTCAGCTGGGAGAGACATGTAGAGAATACCAGCCACATTCATCTGTCAATTGTGTGTACTGCCACTAAACCTGCAGCTTATCTGCAAGTAGAAGTTAAATATGCTTTGTACCAGAGGGCTGCTGTGCTATTCTTCTGTGTTGGTCTACTGCTGTTGTCAGATTAGTAATATTTCATGTGTGAGACAGTCTCTCCAAAGCAAACATATAACCTTTTTGAAGAGAAAAATCAAAAATATAGCCTCAGGTCAGATTTAGGTCTCAGCACCAATCAGATTCAGTCAGGCTGGGTTTGAAAGGAGCAGCTGCGGACCAGGTTCAGGTCTCAGTTTCAGGCCTGTGCAGACTTTTATCGCTCTAACTCTTGAGTCAACATGTACATACATTACATAAACAGTTAAGGTTAGCGAATCATGGTCATGTTTTTGCTTAAATATTTAAAAAAGTAAATACATCCTATCTTACAATTCAAGACAGCTTTGATTTTTTTTTTATTTAACCAAGACAACTATCGTTTATGCATTCTCATACATTCGCCAGTTGTTCTGAGTGCCAGTTTTAGATTCTTAATAAATTTGGAAAACTTTCTCGAAACATGTTTTCACATCATCATGAATTATTGAGTGGATTGATGATAAATTGAAATACCTTCTGAAGCCACTGTGACATCCGATTTGTTTCCCGTCTAGATAAGAAACTACAAAAACATTTTAAAAACATCACATGTTGACAAGGTACAACTCGACTGAAAAATGGTTTATTACGGTTGGAGGAAACTCAGTCTTTAGACTTAACCAAACTAAATGTTTAATGATGTTTCTGATTGTGTTGTGACATCCTGAATCTACAGTGGCAAACAGGGGCACCACACTGATGTAGGGATGAATTGAAATAACAAGGATCATAATTTATTGATTACTTTATTTTTTATTTCATTTATTATTCAGGAATCATCTAACTTCAGTGTTTTATTGGTCTTGCAACAGCAGGCTTTGTGTATTTTGTGCATTCCCTCATTAATAAGTGATCGAAATAGTAGTTGAGTACTGCCTATTAAACACTTGCCTCCTCGCTGTAGTGATATTCTAAGCACATACCACATGGTGCAGAGAAGAGCTTAGGGCCTTCAAGGATTCCCACTCCCTCAGAAAACAGTGAATAATACATCTTATTGGATTTGAAGGAAGAGCATCACACTTTGCAGAGGAAAATATCATAATTCAAATATATGTGACGCAGGCCATAGCAGGGACACAAAGGGATAAAATAAATGCTAAAAAATGGTATCAGTGGAGCTTCATGTTGTCATTACCAGCAGAGATAACTGTGCTGTCCTCTGAGCCTAATACATAATGTCATTGTTCCTCCTCTTCCTCTCTTGAACAGTTTCAGTTGCTGCATAATTGAATGTGAAAACAGTGTATTATTCTGTCTGCAGGGACAGAATTGAAAAACATCAGAAAGCTGGGAGATGGAATAACATTTTGGACAAGACTGTGTTTTCTCTTTTTTTTTTCTTATTTCTTCCCTTATGTTTTTTTAAGTCTGACCACATCACTGAGCAATTGTAACCCAGAGATCCAGAGGGCTGACTGCTGAAGCATGACGACGTCCTCCGCTGTCTCTCCCATCCCGAGAACTGTCCTGATTTATTGTCATTCGCTTGATACGAGGATTCAAAGACGGGTACACTTTTCACCCTCGGGGTGGGAGGTGAAGGGGGGAGGCGACAGTATTGTTTGTGTCTGTGACTGTTTGGCTCAGAAGTTTTCTCATTATTTGATTGATTTTGTTACTGAGGAGTAGGAAAAGGAGACAGCGAGAGGGAGGACAGGACTGAAGAGACAAGCCCTAAACTCGCTGAACTCTTTTAAGCATTTTCATTGGACAGACTGGTCTAGTTGTCGAGACAGCAGCGGCTCCTGTCATGTCTTTTGATTTAATATCAAAGATAATCCATTAAACTGGGATCCTCTGAACTTCTCATGGTGTGTGAAAGGCCTGCATCAGCATGGTTGTACAGCAAGATGGGAGCTACAAAATTAATTACCTATGTTCTGCAATAGTTTTCAAATGTCACAAACCTCTAGACAGACACGTATTCGACTGCATGCCATCTGAGTATATTTAGTACTGAATAATCAATAGTGAATTGTGCTTAGAATGAGATTAGAAATAACTCTTCTAAATTATTTTCCCAGCAAAACCCTGTAAGACCCCTAAACGGCCATGGACCTTAGTTTGAGAGCTGTAGAAGTCCTCCATTCTGTTCTGATGAAGGTCCCCAACCGCAACGCCAGTGATTAAAAATTTCTGAGCCAGATGGTCATGAATTTTTTACTCTTCTCCTGGCAAAGATTAGTTTTTGACTTGATTTATTAACATGGGAAAACACACATTATGTATTTATGTATAACAGAAAGTAGCCTAAGATTTGGAAAGCAAAAAAACCTAAAACATATCTATTGGATGAGTTTTTACAGTTTAATTTAAATTTGAGATATTGTGTGTGAGGCAGGCTGATACGGCCACAAACCTTGTTGGCTGCAAGCTGAAACTGTAGCTTGCACAAAGGTTAAGCACATTATTGAAGTTAATTAAATCATTTGATGACAATGTTATTTGCTTGGGGAGTCGTTTTGTGTTTGCTGAGTATGAACTTCATTTCTCAAAGCAATATTTTTTTGACTGTAAGAGTATATTTGGTTTACTTGTTAAAGAGAAATCTATGTAATGTGACAGTTGACACAACAAAAACAAGACATTCAGACAGACAAAAACATCCCTCGTCCCTGCTCTTGTCAAAATGTTTGTAGGTTAATGTTAAGGATTTATTTGAGAACTCTGCCGATTTCACTCATCAAAGTCTTCAGGTCTTGGGAGTACAACTGCATGTGTGGAAAAAGTTGTATAAAACCTTTTGTGGCTCCAGAGGGAGCTGTGTGAAGTCTGATAAATGTCCTCAAGTGATGTCTCTTGAGTCAGCATCAGTTGGGAATGAAGTCTAAAAGTCTGAAAATGAAAAAAATCTGGGGGTTTGGAGTTAGAAAGACGAGAGTTTAGCAGATCTCAGCAGAGTACATTAGTTTTATCTAGGCCTGTTGTAAAAGTGTTGCTGATCATAGTTTCACTTGGGTACACGAGTTTTACTGAGGACAGAAACATGGCTGAATTAAATCGCAAACACCAAAGAATGTTTCTGGAAGATTAGCCATCGATTTAGCATGTTAGCAAGTTTGAAATAAACTGGTAGGAAGACATGGAGCACACATAAGCTAATCATAACTATAATTTTCATAGTTTTTAAATGTCTACAGGGTAGCAACCAAGCTTACCTTGACAGTTAGACTAGTTTTAATTTGAAAGGCCAGCTAAGCTAACTAGCTAGCTAGCTAATTAGCTAGTTGACATTAGTAAGACTACATTTTTTACAGGTAAAGAGTGCTTTTGATCACCAGAGCCACATTCATTATTCAGAGCCTGATTTCTGTTTTAAATTAAAACACTTCATATATATATATATATATATATATATATAGTATAATTGAAATATGAAAGTGCTCTAGGAATACATTACTGTAGACTCAGAGGCAGTGGGAGGGAGCTTTGTCTGCTGCACACTCTCCATGCTTCTTTCATCCATTAACACATCCATGACTCATTGATGAGTGCGTGATTTTTTTAATTTTTACAAACAACACTGAAATGGCAGGACTCAAAAAAATCAGCCAGATTTTTTGCTATCATCAGCTTGACCTCAAGCTGCATCAACATATTCAGAGTACCAGTTTTTCTGAGGTACGTCTTTTGTCAAAGCCTGCATGTAAACTCTTTAATACTACTCCATGCTCTCTGTGGGGCAGTTTTTTTTTTGTTTTTATTTAAACAGCCAACCACAGCGCTAACAAGCCTTTAAAAGAACATTATGAATTATAATTTGAGAACATTATGTGCTAATTTCTCCAGGGGTAACTCGACTAGCTGGAATGTGCCGGGCTTTGTGTGAGTCTTTTTTCATTGCTTCCCCTTCCCACACACAAAGTCACAACAGAGTGCAACAATAAAATTTCTCACTGTGCTGCTGCAGCCTATATTTTCACGCTGTGGTGAGTGGGAGCCCAGCTGACCAAGCTTGCAAGTCAGAAACATTCGAGTCATTTTTAGACTTTAGCATTATCCCAACAAGGAAGACTCTTATTACCACAGTCAGGCAGTTTCCACTCAGTCAGGACACATACACCTGCCTGCCCTACAGGACATTATTCCATGAGTGTGGCTTTAAGAATCAGCACACATGAGGTACACATGCATACATGCATATACACCCAAATGCACATAAACACTGACTCAGAGACACACACAAAATGAGCAGCGCTACTGCAAAGCAATCCCCACCACAGCCAGTCTCTCACAGCTCACCACAGGAGGGTGATGTATACATTTACCGCCTTTAGAACAGATCAGTCATGGAGAAAAGCTGCACCAAGCACAGAGGCAGTAAAGCTAAATTACTTCAAACAGTGCTGTTTTCACACTGCTGACCGCTTCCTCAACTGCAGATACTTCCACATTTGCTCAACTCTTTTTTGTGAGCAGATTTACATACTTAAAGCTGTGTGACCCTATTTTTGACAACTAGAGGGCAGAAAAAAAACTCCACATCAACTTTATCATTAATACGTCACTAATTTACATCAAATTATTTTCTTTTAGTTTTTGTTTGTTTGTTTTTTTAGCAGAGTGATTTTTAAAGGGTAAAATTAGTTATGTGTTCTGTTCTTGTGTGTGCACTGCAGGGCTGCAATTTACGCCTAGTTTCATTATTAATTAACCTACAGATTATTTTTCCAATTAAGTGTCAAATGTCCTCAAGTAATGCTGATTAATTTAAGCAAGCATCATGGAAAAGTCTCTTTAGAGCCACAAGAGCAATACTCCTTGTGACGTAAAAGTAAACTGAACTTCATTGAATTGATGTGTCCCCCTTTAAAATGACATAACAGTAATTCAGTGTTAACGTTAATTATACAACAAGTAGTCCCAACCAAGCAATCTGATTGGTCAACAAGACATTTAGAATGTGCTCAAATCAGCATGACAGCATGCCTTACTCATCACTAAAAATATTACTCCGCCATATACATTTTACTTTGTTGGTAATAGTTGTGTGATCGCAAGATTACACTTTAGGGTGTGCTTCAACGTCATTTGAGCATGACAGTGATGCGGTCAGGACTGAGGGGCTTGCGCCGAGGTCCGCAAGCGTCACTGAAGCACATCCTCTCAGTTAATATTGCTTAAATATGCCAGAGCATAGTTCACCACAGTGAGTTTATCTCTGTTTAAGTGCCCTTGAGCGAAACATAGCCTCTTGCCTGGTGCATGTAAAGGTGCTCAGATTCCACTGTATACCTAAGGTTCATTAATATTTTCATTTAGATTTTGCTTTAAGCTTTAATTCAACCAGTTGAATTATTCCTGCTTCCAAGAACCATTTGGATCATGTTTGCCTGCAAGGCTGCTTGAACACACAGTTACAGCACAGAACTGCATAAATACATGCAGAATGGCATCTACTACTCTGTTGTCTGGATGTATTTTGGCTCTGTATGTGAGTTCCTGTTGGAAGTACCAAATAATTCTGTTTCTGTGCAGCATTTCTGATATTTCCTGTACATTTACAGTGATTGGTGAACAGAATGTGATTGTGATTGATAAGCATTGGGTTTAGAAAAATAAAATGACTGGATGGATGGATTATGATTGAGGTGAAAAGGTGTATAAACAGTGTAAACAGCTTTAACACTGAACTGCAGTGAGTTTACTGTTGCACCTTATTCAACAGCAAATAATACACTGAATTAATACAGTACGATTCACACTGTAAACTTGAGCCCATCTTTTCTTAGGTCTATGTTTCAAGGTTAAACAAAAGCCACGTTCGTCATGTTTGGTCCCATGTGTCTTCTGTATAAATAAGATCAAACATGTAGTAGTAGCAAACCGAGGCTCTAGGTGCAGTGAAAAAAGTCCTTCCACCTTTTCTGAAGTTACCATGGCATTTACAAAGAGGTGGCTTTTATTTTAGCTTTGATAACAACTGACCCTAATCACTTGGAACCACACTGAACAGGGCCTTCCAGCAACTTAAATGGCACCAACCTCAGTACAAAGAGCACAGGAATTTGGTACTGTACACTACAAGGTGAAGCATATCAAGTGGGAAAAGATAAAATGCAGCTAAAATGTTCACCTTAAGAACTCTAAATCGCTTTAATTCACTGTGAACATGATGCAATGAGCAAAGTGTTTAGCTACTGTAAAAGTGATTTTTTTTTTTCCTTCCTGCTAAACTACTCTACATATCCCATTTGGTGCAGGTGCTCTTTTATCACAACTGTCCTAACAGTTTTTAGCCTGCAGTGAATCAAGGGCTCATACAGAATCAGTGCAAGTCATTTCCTGGAGAGCATCTTCCTCTAAAACTACAGCTGTTGAAAGTGTAAAGCACAGATAACAGCAGAGGTTTGGTGCAGCTTTCAAGTGTCCTGGTTCTGATGGCAGATTAAGAACTTGCAAGCTTATATTAACAGGTCTCAGTTTTAGGCAGATTGTTTTTTTTTTTGTTGTTGTTGTTTTGTTTTGTTTTGTTTTTATTTTTTCAAACTTCTCTAGCTCTGTTCTTTGACGATGACTCAAGCTCTGTATTGCTCAAAAATATCTGCCAAAAATATAATCCAGTGTCCTGAGGAAAATCAGCCATATACAGTGTAGTCAATTCTATGATACATACTTTATTCTAAACTAACATTCAGAGAAATTAATTTATCACAGTATAGAGTAATAATATATTTGCTTTTGAGACTTAACACTAGGCTTCATGTTGTGTCTCATATAAACTATATTAATAATCTTTCCCTAACCTTCTCCACTAATCAATATTTTGAAAAATGAATCAAACAGCTACATGTGATCTAAGAGAAGTGGCTAGCAGAGAACTATTGCTCATCTTTGCAGCTCTGTAGCTTCTTTTAGCTCCATGTTTTGGCCTTGCATCATATATGCTGTAGAGGTTACTCTCATTAGCCCTGACTGATGCATCAAAACGTGCACTCCCTCTTGACGCCATGACTCTGAACACCCAAGCATGATGCACATATTTACAGATTCACTTTCACACACTTATCATTATTTCATTAATAAATGCCAATGAACCAGAAAAAAAGATTTCCTTATAACTCCAGAACTTGCCTGAGAAAAATCACATTTTAAAAGTTTCTTCAGTATTAAACTAATCCAGTGATAGTTACCTGTGAATCCAAGGGTACACTACAAACAGGAGTTGCTATTAGCTCATTCTGCAGTCTTTTCAAGGTGACCAGTTTGCCAAAATGTAAACAGTGATGATGAGGGGTGTTGACTTGACTTTTTTCTGAAGGGATCAGGAGAGTATCAGACTTTAAAAACCCTGCTGCTAAAGAGGAGCTGACATAAATGGCCATTGCCATGTGATGGACTGGTGTGATTACTGTATGTCTGTGCAACTTTCAAGCCAAAGTTTAGAAAATGTGATTCTAGGAGGGTGGATGTTGCTCTTAAATTCATCAGGTGGACAGAAACCCAGCTGAATGCTGATGTTGTTCAGTGTGAGAAGTGTAAGTAGGCATGTTTTTGCTAAAGAAAACTCTAAAATATAATAATATTTCAAGCGGTTTGTCAGTTAGCTTTTGTTTGTTCTACCTCAAAATGGCTAAAAGACAAAAAAAAAACAGATATTGTAGAAATATTTCAGAGAATTTGTCATTATCAATGTTCTGTTTGTTGAGTGGATTGAAAATATAAAAAGCAGGACTGAAATGCTTTTGACAGAAGTAAACCATATGAAACTTGTGACACAATATCTTTTCAAAAGGACACATCATAGCATTTTCCAAGAATCTGCTCACTGAGTTTCCTTTCTTTAGCTCTTTAAGATAATATTTGTCTATGATAAAAAAAAAATATGTTTGCAATAACAGCTATCTGCTCCAAAGCAAACTTTAATACCCGTCTGCTCCTACTGAGAGCTCTGATTTAAATGTGACTGATCTGGGAATTCAATGCTAGCTGCTGTCTGCAACTTTGGAAGTTTTTTTTGTTTTTTTCCCTCCCTCCAAGAAACAAAGAAACTTTTCCTGTGAACAAGAGAAGCTGCACAGTTTGCAGTGACAGATAATGCAGCCTAATGCACATGGGTTTGGACTGATGATTGCCTGTCTGTCAGTGGGATATCTGATGGACTTTCAAACTGAATCCTATGAGCAGCAGAGAAATATGCCAGTTTTGAAACATATATCCCATGATGTGCTTTATACACTGAGCAATCTTTGGTTCATCTTTATGCTTTTGATATGATGCAGAGCTGATACATCTCCTTTTTTGTCACAGATCACAGTTAATCAAATATATATATATATATATATGTCAATTTTTCTCTGCCTTATTTTTAATCTTTTGCTGCTACAAAAACGCTGTTTTCCCCCCTTTTTGCCTTGTTAAATCACTTCCATATTAAGGCTTTTTTCTTTTTTTTTTACAATGCCCATGGGTTCTATTCAAACAGAGCCACTGAAGTGTGAGTTGAGGATTAGAATATAATCTCCGACTCCTTGCAACTTCTGTGCAGCGCTATCATATCCAACTGCACAGGAGAGGGTTTTTTCTGTTGGTGGTGGGCCAAATCCATTGCGTTTCCATTTTTCAACCTCTCCTGCTGCCCTTATCCAATTCAGGGCTTATGATTGTAATACTAAAACAGAGCGAGTTGTCAAACCAGAAACAGCAATGATGAATGCCCCGTTGCTCTGTGTGCTTGTTTGTTTTGGGGTGGGGGTGGGTGTGGGGGGCAGAATTGAATTTTATGCTTACTTGTTGAGGTGCATTTTCTTGACCGCAGCTGCTCTGCTGTACTCTAGCAGGCAGCATTGATTAAATGGAATAGTTCTGTTATCTGGATAAAAAGAGGAGAAACATGAGGACGATAGTGGGCAAGGGAAAATAATGAGTTCTTTCATCTTGGCAGTGAGGGCGTCTGCGTCTTTCAGACTTCCCAGGGAGATGTACACAGCTTAAGGAAACGTTTAATTAGAAAATGTCAACCTTGTGTCTGCGTGCTATGTGTGCGGAATAATAACATTTTTGATGTGAATATGACAGCGCATTTCCTTTTGGCTGCTTTCAGACCAACTCAAAGACATGCAATCAATTGATTCTGAAGAGGGAGGAAAAATAATTACCCGCCTACGTTCCTGCCACTGCTCTGAAGAAGACAAGGAGCTGTTAATGATTCTATGGCACTGGATGTTTGCCATATTTCATATTGTGTCAGACTAAGTGATAGCCCTGCACCAAAATTCTCCCCATGTGGGTGAGAGAGGTAACTGGTGTGAAAGTTGGAGAACATAAACAAATCCGGTCAGAAGCCATTAGTCATTATGACTCATGGGGATGATTTCTGAAAAGCTGTGGTCTAAAACTGCAAACGCTTCAGAAAAATGTTATTACCCAACGTTCATCAACCCACGTGTCTAAAATACAAAGGATCCACTACTGATTAAAATCTGTACACGTCACAATTATGAAACCGAAAACTCCCTCTGAAAACTTTACTTTGAGAAAAACTAAGAAATATGAGAAAAATATAAATGAATATAGAAGAGTAAATAGTTTGAGAGGGCCTCTGCCCCCCAGCGCTCCCCCTCATTAAGACACAAATGGTTCAGTCCTGCACCTGCACTATGGTTTGATCATAAGCTAACGTGGCTAATTGTGCTGACTGCTGGCAGGCTTGATGCTTTTTCCTCAACATCAAAGCTAAATCTGGATACCCAAAAAAAGACAGAATGAAAGGAAAAAAATAAAAATGAAGGAAAACAACTCATGACATATTTGTGTCAGGAGAAAGGTGAGTTTGCTAATCTTTAAAGACTGCTAGAAACTAATGCAGCCGTTTGTGTGGTATACAGTAATTACTTGGTTATGTATCTTACAGTCTGAGAGGCTTAGCTTGCAGACACTTTAATGTATTTACATAATAGTACAGCACAAGGAATAAATGCAAATTATCAGTCTGTCTGTTTGGATAGACGAGCGGAGAGGGCAGAAGCTGAATTTAGATAAGTGCAGCAACAATATAAATATTTATTCAGAGAGATGATGTGTCAATTTAACACCAAGCTAATGATGCTGTAGTCTGACATACAAACTGGTGGTCATCGACAAGAGCAGCTGCAGAGAGGGAAGCAGGAGATTCACCCTCCATCTGTAAAATAAGGTGAGATGTGTGCCAAAACATGAATCCCAAAAGTTATTCCAATTAACACTTCAAACAAAAGGGACCATACACCAGTTTAAACTTGTTCTGTTGAATACTGTGAGCAGGTCAAGACGATGTTATGGATTCTCTGTACTTCAGAGTAGCTCTTCAAATGCAAATATGTAATATGTGGGCTCTGACATTTATCTTTTCCCCACAAAAAGTTCAAGTCTTATTCAACTGGCTTCAATTAAAGAGTCTAAAAGAACCAAAAGGTTTTTATATAGCTGACAAAGATTTCAAAAGTCCACAAAAGACCCAGAGGTTTGTGATATGTCCTTGAACATCAAAATACAGAGTAACTACTTCTTATGTGATTGGAAATTATTTCGTTTCTTTCCTTTCTGACCTTCTAGTTGTGGTACTAAATTGTATTTGTCTTTCAGATCCATGAGGGGTTTAAGGTGGTCACACAGGTAAATGCTGCTCCCTTCATCTGCCTTGTTAATCCCTGCTAAAACACACATAGATCACAATTAATGGCTGCTGCCTCTGCTCTCTTTGAATCCCTTTTTCAGCCACTTCAGCCATGGTGACTCCATAAGCGCCTGTCCCTGTCGGTCACACTCTTTAAGTTTGTTTTAGCCTGGCTCAATCTAGTCCTCTACCAAGTTAAAGGCCTCCGAGGAACCCTTAGGGGTTCTTTGGAGGACAACCACAGGGGAGCTACAGGAAGTTCCTTAAAGAATTCCCTCATTAATGATTCAGGATATCTGCAGGGGGCCCTACAAATCTCTGACACATGGAGGGATTTTAAGAAGCTGTCAGGCTTGGACAGTCAAACATTTAATTCTTCAAACATTTGGAAAATATTCTTTTTGTTGTCACACCCAAAGTCCAATGAGAATATCAATACAAGGACAAATCTGACCTAGTTCGGAATTGGTACTGAAACTATTGATAGGACAATTAGTGACTGAGAAAAAAGTATTTTTCTTCATCAAGTCATTTATCAGGCAAAAATGACAAGCAATTACTGGGTTACAGGAACTCAAATGTAAACTGATGAAGCACCCAGTAAGATATTTTGAAAATGTCATCTTGGTTCTCATCATATAACATCTCATAGACCAAATCATTAACCAGTTAATGAGAACAATAACTGACAGATGAAAATATTGACAATAATTGCTTGTTGCCACCCAGCTTAGGAACAATGGCAGCAATAATTGAGCTGGGAGTGCAAAGTGCAAAAAGTGAGTTTCCTCGGCTGATAATCAGACTGAACCGCCATTTCATTTTCCAAGTGAAAAACTATGGTGATTTATTTTGAAAGTCCTGCAAGACCTATATGGTTGAGGAGCATACCAGCAGCAGGCATGTCAAACCTTTGTCATCACGGTAAGAATAAACATGGTCAATTTGTGGCATGGCCATGGTAAAAAGAAAGTTGATTTCACACAACTTTCACCTAACTTCCTACATAAAAATGTAACTATGATCTGTAATAAGCTGCTTGCACAGATGATTTACAGGGACGGTTTTTTACATGAGAACAGTCTCCGGTCACCTTGTAACAACCTGTAAAGCCCACCCACATTTATACCACGGTGTGATGTTTACATTTCTATTTTTGGCAAAGTTAAGCCAAACGTTTCTCATCTCAGAGCCTTTTAGCTTCGCTAGGCTAAACCCATTCGGGACATATGCCCAGATTGGACACACTGAGATCAAATTTGTATCGATCTTCTCATCTCTCTGTGGGTAAGATACCAAACAAGTGTGTCAAAGTGGTCCTTTAAGGGGCTCCCCTCAGCACTCTGAGGATCTTTGATGACCCCCTGATGAACCCCTGTTTTTTAAAGTGTGATGTTTCCAGACACAGCCTGCTCCACTGGCCTCTAAAACCAAGTTAAACATGGAGACAGTGTGAGGTTATTTATTGCCTCCATAAAAGCTGGTGAGTGCAAAAGGGAAGAAGGGTAAGAAGATGGAGGACAGGGAGAGAGAAGGAGCAGCTGCAGGCTCGGCTGGCTGAGAGGCTGTAGTTTGTTATCAGAAGAGGATCAAGCATCACACAAATCAAAGCAGGAAGCTACACAGGAGGAATAAACTCACCAATGTGCACATGCAGCACAAAACACACA
Source organism: Lates calcarifer (assembly GCF_001640805.2). Taxonomy (NCBI): domain Eukaryota; kingdom Metazoa; phylum Chordata; class Actinopteri; family Centropomidae; genus Lates; species Lates calcarifer. Next base: position 21,045,173 of record NC_066851.1, on the reverse strand, counting down.
GTCACATGTAAGTGAAGAATAAGGTGGTTGTCTAAAAGATTGTACTTGCAGACACACACCTACAGACACACATGATGCAGGCACACAGTCCGCATGTGATTCAGACTGTTCTAACAATTTCAGACTTCCTCATTATGCCTCAGTCACAAGCACGCACACACCAATACACACATAGATAACCACAAAACAACACACACACACGTGCATGTACACACACAAACACAATCACCCCCACACAACACAACACTCCGCTTTCATACAAACAATTTCCCACTTAACCACTCTGCCTCAGCCAATTTTGTAGGGAAAAAACATGTCCCTGTTCAGAAGCTGATAGTGAGTGCATGAAGGCTCCCAACAGCCTGAAGAGGAGAAAGTTCAGCTGAGGTTATTGGATTAGTCCCTGTTCTCTTTGTAGTGTCGTGTCTTTAACTTATAGGGCGCAGTGCTGGATGGATCAGACTCTGCATACAGAGACGACAGGGGCGGCAGGTTAGCTTCGAAGGAGAGTTTAGCCTGTTACAGCCTGAATGCTCCTGGTTCATCTGTAGCACTGACAGCGTGACAAAGGTTCTGTCACTTCAGCATGAGCAGGAGGGCGACCGGTGTTACATGTTCTGTGCTTAAGGCTCCATTCAGAACAAAATGAGCACATTGAAATGAATGACTCGGGGCTACAGCCAACAAGCTGGCAAAACATAATGCAAAGTCAAGTGACAACCTACTGTGGTTTGCGATCGAATATGTGCAGCCAATAGATTTATTACAAGAAGCCGATGTTGGATGCTAAAATGGTGCACATTCACTCGTGAGCCAAAAAATGTTCTCACTTCCTTGTTTGCTCTCACATTGCGCAAATTGGTGTTTTTCTACCTGGCCTTACCCACTAATCTCATGCACTTTACACTGTGACAACATCACAAAATAGCTTTTCATAAGAGAGAAAAATTTGCAATGTAAAATCTCCTGGTTTAAAAATCCACAAACAAAAATTAAGAATTTATTTTGTTTGCAGTTGGAGGTGACCTGTCAAGTTTTACAGAAGTCTATTCTATGATGGCTGCTTTTGGGGCTGCAGGAGATTTTGTTGTTACTGTATTACAGCTGGCAACTGGGGCAAAGTGGCAGCAATCTCCCTTACAACCACAACCATTGAGGCAAGACAAGAACATGATTGTTAACCTGCAAACTTTCCATAATCCAAAATCCCCCTTGCCCCTCTCCACAGCTGCAAGCTGGTGCACACTTTCAGGCAGTCTCCCGTTGAAGGTATTCAGTATTTTGTAGACAGAAGTTCTAGTTTTTAACGTCTACACACCTGACCGGTCAGTGTATCAGGTTGTGCATGTCTGATTGTTTCAAAAAGTTCAAAAAGGACACAACTCACCTAATTGGGAAAGGTGTGAGGAGAGTTCAGTTCACTTGATGTTAGACAATCTGACAGGCTTGTCATGTGAAGCATACTGATGCCTTTACACTGCCAGCTACCCCCACACACATAGTGAATCGAACATACAGTGTTAGGTGGGTGGATTGCATTGGATGCGCTTTTAGCAGCAGAAGGCGCCTTTTTCTAATTGATTCCCATGAAGTGTTTCACATGCTGCTTATGTGATTCGGGTGTGTAGTATGAAAAAAATGCTTCCATCACCACCGCTTTTCTTCTGCTCTGCAGTCAAAAGAGTAAAGGGACTGATGTTTCTCACTGAACAGTCAACAATAATGTTTCTTAATCTGTTTGCACACATGGTGGAGAAAACACCATGCATGCAAACAAAGGTTCATGTATCCAACAGTATAACTTCAGCAGTCACACTTCATTAACTGGTTAATTTTCCAAGTTTTCCAGTGGCTCATTCACACAGCCGACATACGGTACATCCTTCCTCAAAGATTTTGCTATCTATGCTGCGGTCTCATCGTTTAAGTTACATTTTATGGCTAGAGAGGGTGTAAACCAGTTATACATTAGAGTGTATCTAGTATCATTTACATTTACATTTTGTCTTTTGGCAGATGCTTTTACCCAAAATGATTCCTAAGTGAGGGAGAACACTAAAGCTCCAGTGCAGTAAGAGACTTTGAAGTAAGTACTAAATACTGAATCTGTTAAATAAGGCAAAATGCAAGGAGATCAACTGGAGAAGTGCACAGACAGTGCATAGTAAGTGCTGGTTAGGTGTGTTAGGGTGGTAGAGGTGTTAGGAGAGGAGGTGCTCTCAGAAGAGATGAGTCCAAGAGATTCTTGAAAATAGAGAAGGACGCCCCTGCTCTGATAGCATTTGGGAGCTTGTGGCACCATCAGGAAACCACAAACAACAACAGTCTGGATGTTCCTTGGAGGAAGGCAGTGGCAGAGAAGGAGCTGAATTCAAGTAGTAATTGTGGACCATTTGTAAGGATTTCACTGTGCACGATGGGAGGCTCACCAGAGCGGCGAGGTGAGAGATAATCATGGCCTGTGCCAAGAGTTGGGTGGCGTACTGAGACTGAGGTAAGGGCTGATTTTTCTTATATTGTATAGTGCAAAGCAGCACAACTGGGAGACGCATGCAACTTAAAGGGGAAGAGAAGGAAAGCTGGTGATCAAACACCCAGGTTTCTCACAACCTTGCTTAAGGTGAGAGATGAAGAGGAAGAGATGAGGGCTTTAATGTTGATATTGGAGAGACTGACCGGCCAGGTATCACACTATTTCTTGACCAAAAAATATAAAAGTCTCTGGTAAACATGTATAATAAACTTGAACCTACAGCCAAACAGTAATCTGAAGTTAGAGACAAATTATCTTTCCATCATTACAATTAATTAAAGATATATCTGCTTGTACCATCAGGTGGACAAATGGAGTTTTATGACATTATTCAGAGAAAGAGCCTAAACAGCTAAAACTGTGTAGCTGTTTTCAGGAATGTCCCATTCAAAAAGATAAAATAAAGTTGCTCACCGCCACAAGTCCACACCCACACCTCGGCTGTCTGACTTTTAACTCGACAATCTGTCACAGTTCTAAACAGCTTTCAGTGAGGAGCAACAGTTCAGCATCAAGCAAGAAGAGCACAGAGTTAAGCACTGTAGTGATTGGTGTGCTAATGATGTGCCTTTTGTTTACTGCATGACGGCCTCACATTCAAGTGCACACACACATACACACACAACTTGGACACACAGACACACACATCCTTTGATATTCACACAGAGATCCCTCTGTCAAACATCGGCGCGATTCATTTTTAATGCTGCATGCGTCTGACTGGAGCTTTAACACTGTGACAGCGCTCGTGTCACTTTGCAGTTTCTGACAGCTGCACTGTCAGCTCATAAACAGCATCATGTTACAAGTAGAACACTCAAACCGTCCAATAGAACAGAATTAAATAGTGATTATTCATTCACAATTCCCTGTATTGATATATGATGACTAAATCTCAGACACTCAAATAAAATGACAGACAATACGGTACACCATATAAACAGGGAATAATAGTGACACATGTATGTTTCAATCATAAAGGGAAATCAGACTTGCTTTTTACATTTTACTTTTCACACTCACATTTTTTCCATGTTCCCCTGAACTATTTCACAACAAGTCCTGCAGCTCTAATGGATGACACCTGGAAATCAAATCATCAAAAAAAGGTTCATCTGAATTAGACAAATGTGTGTTTTTGAAGTCTGGCACCGCCAAAAGCCAGTAATTTATATAAATAATCACCCAAAATGATTATAAGGAGTCTGTGTTGTCTTAAATCATATACTTGGAAAAAAGGAAAGTGGTAAGTTTTTTTCTTTATAGCTCTCAATAGAAAAAATAAAGCAAAATCCAAAACAGCTACAAGTGGACTCTGCTTTGAGAACTTTAATAACCTCAGCATCCTGTTTAATTATTAACAGATGTGTTCTCTCTTTGATCAATACCACATATGTGAACTATAATCCTGTGCAGTGTAATCATGGCAGTCATTACAAAAAGTTCTATCTCATCTCCTCCAGAGTATGTATAACAAGTCACAGAGCAGCCCTTACAGAGCTTTATTTGTGCCTTAAAGTGCAGTGTTGTAGTACACGAATAACAGTTAGCTGCTGATTTTTCTTGATCAATTTAATTATTTTGGATTTGACTCATGGATTCCCAGGCAGCTGTCACACTGTGAACATCGTCTCACCCCGGGCCGCATCTCATTAGCATGGCAGACGTCTCGTTTTAGAGACAGGGGGCGAGCCAGCCTAAAAACCACTTCACAGAGAACCAATCTCTCGCTCCTGTTTCGCCACAGTAGCCCATCACCTGCTGCCAAGAACTCTTTCAGGGGGATTTTTCCTGCTCCACTGGTGCAGGGTAAGGAGAACTTCCCCGTGGGTTTGCCTGCCCACTTTTCACGGTGGAGGACGTCTCCCTTACAGGAGGGCTTTGCTGCAGAGTGTGCCCGTCTTAACAAGAAGACACTTGAAACAGGAGAGTGTGTTTCGTTAGGGTACATATCCATTTGCAGGAAAATAGGTCTATTTTTGAAGTTTCTGAAAATCATTTTCACAGTTTGATATTGCAGTCATTTGTGGGTTTCTGGAAGGAGTATTCAAATCCTTTACTTATAGGCTCAGAAAATCTATTTCCACAATCACCTCTAATGAGCGATGTGATTCTGGATGAACACAATTTTCTGCCAAAGTTAGAACAGTTTTGGTTATTTCACATGAAAGGAATCTCATCTCTGCTGTTTTGTCTGGGACAATCTCACTGCTTTATGGTGAACTGATTATAGATTACGGTGTCCAACCAGTGCCCATTGAATATGATCAAATTACATCCAGTCCTGATACAGCAGACGAGCTGAGTTTCTGAAAGACAAATCAAAATGTAAGGATATATGATGCATATGATTGTTGCATATTTAGTTATTATTATTAATGCTTGGGACTCAAAACCAAGTTTTCAGGGTCTTTAACTAAAAGCAATGAAGCATTAGCATATTGTACATGATTATTCATTATGAGAATTTTATATTTTGTGGGTGTTAATGCCAACTGCCAAACATCGTCAAGTAAAAAGTACAATCGTCTCCTGTCAGGCAACAGAGCAAAGCAGAACGTAATGTGCAAGTACATCAAAACTGGGCTTAACGTGCAGCACAATACTCAAGTAAATGTAGTTACCAACAACACTGACCTACAAACCAAGACATGTGACTGCAGATAACAACTGTGTAATGCCCAGTGCCTTCAAACAGGAGCACCATTCACTAGACACCTAATATATGTCATATTATCATAAATTCATACATGTCCTCCATAGGCTGAGAGCCAAGATTTTAAGATTAAAAGCCTCCTCTTATGTGCAAGATCAGTAGTTGTTCAGTAGATGCAGGAAATGTGAAAGGGTAGATACTCATGTGTAAAGAAATAAAATCAATGCATGAAGTACTTTAGCTCATATTGGACCACGTCATTTGAAAAAAATGATTTGTTAATTAATATTAATTAAACAAATAACTGAATGTGTTAGGGCAAGGTGACATTGGCCTGAAAATGAATGTGATTCTTTCCCTCTTTTAATTTAAAGTTTTCTTAATTCAGATTAAGCTCTCTGAGCCACACATCTGGGCTTCTGGGACATTTATTCCCTGGAAAGTAGTGACCTTCCTCCTCTGAGGATATATGTGAGCTTTTCTGATAATGTCAGAAAGCAGACAGTATCCCATATATTTCAATGAGACTTAGATGACGCGGTGGAGAAGCTGAATGAGGAATAAATTACTGGACAATTGCTTTACTTACCAAGTACAGTATCCTCTACCAATATAGAAATGTGTCCTGTTGACTAGTGTTATGTATTTTCTGAGTTAAGGCTGCGGTGAGTAATACAGCACGACACACATATGATTGAGGGATTACAGGATTTGGAAAAAAGTAGACAGTGGGAAATACATGCATCCCTGCTCACCTGGATTCAGACAGACAGGTGTGAAAAAGCACATGTTAAAAGGCAGAGCATTAGAGCGTAAAAGCATCAGAGCAAGACTCTAAGCTTCACACGTGTGTGTGTGTGTGTGTGTGTGTGTGTGTGTGCGCGCATGAATGTGAATGTATCTTGCAGGATCTGTGTGGGCTGTGCTTCGGTGCATGTTCATGTCTGACTCATTCAAAAGCCAAACATGATCAAAGCCAGGACAGACTGAGACGGACAGACAGCGGAGGACAGAATGAGCCAAGGATGGATCCAGTCCAGTCCTCACATTAGATGCCTGTGTGTGTGTGTGTGTGTGTGTGTGTGTGTCAGGCAGACAAATTATTGGGCTAACAGCTGATGAGACGCAAAACTGCAGCAGGACTGAGGTGCATTTAAAGGTGATGACGTCTTAGAGCACAAAAACACCTGCTGTGCCATATTTGAAAACAGAAGGCTTGTGTTTCCCTCCCTCGCAAGCCTCTGAATTCCACACATCTGGGTATGTTGGTGCCCTGATCATGCAGGTATGTGGTGTTGTGTAACGCGGCCAGCAGGTTGCCAGGAGGTGAGAGAGGCAGAATTATAACCAAAACATGTTTATTTCATTCTCAGCGCCAGCAGGAGGCTTTATCCAAGCGGTAAGCCGGTGAGTATTATACCTTTATGTGAGTAGGCATTTTGAAGCCAGCCTGATTGAGCTGGTGCCCATGTGGCCGTGCAGGGGCCTTCAGTGGTTTACACAAAAAACACAGTTCAACACACAGGCAACATGGAGAGACCCTCCCGCTGAGAAACTGCTGCCCCTGGAGATGGATTCAACTGCTGTGCTCAGGTAATGACGCTTACCAAGTGCACTCACATTTCTCCTCTTTATAATCCGTGCAATGTGTGAGGCCAGTCGGAAATTGTACGTGCTTTTATTCCAAGGTTGGACATATAAAGAAGGAGCAAAGATCCAAGCTGAGCTGAGCTGAATTAGAGCAGGTTTGGTCACTGAAGGAAAAATATCACTACATTTACCCTTTACACATCTCACCATGCATTTGTTTTTATCTTAAAGCTGCAGTAATCTTTATTAACAATGGCTAAAATGACTAAAATAAACACACTGAGAATCATCACCCATTTCAGCATCCTTCAGCTCACAGATTTTATGGACCACAACTTTGCTGGTTTGATTCAGTCTCATCAAGAAGCAGCAGGCAGACAATGTTACAAACTAGCTGGTGAAAAATATGGAGCACCTAGCAGTCCAAAAAGAAGCTGTGCCACATTCACCTCATTTCATTTAAACAATAAGACAATATCTCGCACTTGGTTAAAAAAAAAAACACTACAGACATGTTAACAAACTGGCAGTAACTTCAAAATAAAATCCAATATGAACACCAATACAGCTACAGCTAATTTAAAAAGGTGCTATATACTGTTTGAATCCATTTTAACTTGGTAATGACTTGACTACAAAAACATACACAAACATAAAACAACAGTGGCAGCTAATTTAAGGTGTTTATATGGTGGTGTGACAACAGGGGTTAGCACTAGGGTTAAAGTGTGAAGACACCAAAGTCTGAATAAGGGCTTTTCCTCTGGTCTCCATTCGGAGAATGCAGAATGCAGCACTGGTGGGAAGCAAAACAGACATTCACTGGTTGGTCAAATTATGACTCCAAATTAATGTTACTGTATAAAAAGGCAGCTGTTTGCTAAAACGTTTAACCTTTATATACTTTATAAAAGCTGATATTTGGCCAGTGTTGTCTTAAAAGCTTGTTCTGTTTCCCCTAAATGGCCAGAAAAGTTCAATTAATCCTGTTTTAAAGACCCTGTGATACTTAAACCTCTGTCTCCTAGTGTCCCTCAGTGGTCTCATCCTGCATTAGAAGGTTTGAGCATAAAGTCCAAGTATAAATAAAGTCATCTTAAAGTTTGGGGAAATTAAACCCTTCTGTCTCTCATATTAACTGATATTCATGGTTTGAAGTTCAGATTAATCACCGTGGTGTTGTTCATTGTGTAGTGGACAGTAGTGCACGCTATGATTAATGTTTTACTGACTGATAAGCTGTGGCTGTGTACAGTATGAAACCTACTGGCAGCGACCAGTTGGTCATTTAGGTATTGACAGAGGTGGCAGATTTGAGACTGAAAAGAGAAAAGGAGGATTTTGTTATGATTAATTGGAGGAGAAGACAAGAAAACAAAGCGCATGTTGTTGTGTTGCTTTTGTTGTTCCCCTGCTCCTAGCACAACACATTTAATGAGGACAATCATGTTTTGACAGATTGAGAAGCTTAAGAACATCAATCAGTTCAATTAAACTTTACTTGAGTCACACTTTTAATACAAGTTAGTGCAGTCAAAGTGTTTTACAGGTGACAGGCTAATAAATGTTTGGCTATAAATACAGTAAAAAAAAAAAAAAAAAAAAAGACTGGATATTAATGCACACAGTGTGTGTGTTTGAGTGTATGTGCTGGCAGATGCATGAGTTAGAGTACAGAGGAGCCTCCACAGTGCACTGACCAACAGACCCCATGTGTACTTCATCTTTGCTCACCTCTGTGTTACCTGACAGTAACACCACAGTGCCCTGCAGGGGGCGCTGACATGATGTGCAAGAGGAGACAAGTTTCTATCTATTTTCTAGTGGTTCCCATCCTTTAAACATGTTTACATTTTATGTGCATATCATCTCATGGGGTGAGTGAGAAGTGAGTTAAATTGGTGACTTGTAACTGAAGTTCAACTGTAAGCAGAAACGTTCGCATATATGTGCAGTATTTATTTGCGATGTTTTACATATATGTGAATTATTCATGTCGTCCCACAGTGGTACTCTTTTCGTGTGAATCGTGAGGAGATTGATGTGACTGTTTGACTTTGGCAAGCAATATTTTCCATTCGTTTTAGAAGCTTCCAAATAAGGGACGTGTGAGAGGAAAGAGGAAAAATGAATCCCTGGCACTCACTGGAATAATATCATGAGTAGGTGAAAGGGAGTTATGTAAACAGAAATGTTGAACTAATTTCCTCACTCTAAAAATAGCTGCGAGTAGTAGCCTGCTACCACCTCCAGTACAGGACTACTGTTAAAAAAAGCCCCTACATTTCACCAGGGAAAACTTTTTGTACCTCATTTAGAAACATGAATTCCACCCAGCATAAACAAACTACTGGTGGAGTGGAGATCTGCACATGTGGCTGTAGCTATAGTTTCATAGCTACTTTCTCTTTCACTCTTACAATCCTGCTCTTACTTTAATCTAACACCACATCCATACAGCAGATGAGTGACGCACGTCAACTCAACGTGAGACACATGAGACAGCTGATTTTCACACTTTACACAGAATTACATTAATATTCAACAAAAAAAGTTAAGCCTTATTTTGACTTCTTTCCATAAACAGGTCACACTGTATTGCAGCAGGTTAAAGGTGTATGTGTTAATGAATGTAATACCTGTGTGGATCGTAGAGGACCTGCTATTAACTTGATTATGTGCTGTGTGATTATCTTCCAGGTGAAATATGTTTTATTATATTTTTTGAGGAAAGATGTGAACAGTGAAATACGAGTTTTGGTACTTTTCAGATCAGATACAAGACTTTTCCCTTCTTGCCATTGGCTCACAACAAAAGCCCTGGAAGGCATTTAATGTGATCGATTGCTCGCTTCTTTTTCAATAAATATTTGAGAAGCATTTTATGCATGTTATTGTTGCCTTTTCTGCCTCTTTGTTGTGTGTATCAGTTTCAAACCTTTACAGAAAGAAATGGGTTCACATCTTCCAGGCGACAGGTATTTCCTATGCCACAGAAACACAGCTAGTGTCATGCCCGCCTTAGAAGTTGAAGGTACAGTATCCAGTCAACACATATGCATGTTAAAGCTACATTAAATTGCCAGTTCAAACAAAAAAGCCAAGGTAACATTTAACATTCACAGTGTTTAAAAAAAGGATTTTGTCAGCCCTAAGTGAAGTACAAAATCACTGTTAAAATGTGCCCAGTCATGACCTGGATGACTCATCCATATTGTCTGCTTTAATCCTATTAAATGTCCCTGATAGACTACCCCATTAACTCCATCTGTAGCACTTTGCATTGTTTCATTTAAATGTGCTTTGCATATCTGTACTTCATTGAATGCGATTATATATGATGTTGTTTGTCTTGCCAGAGGCCCAATTACCCATCAGAGACACTAAATGCTTGAACTCTTAACTCCATTGCAGAGAAAGTCTGCTAATCTGTTTGCTTATCTGCTTCAAAACACCTACTAATCTGCTTAAAAACACCTTAGAGTTAGTCTGTGCAGTAAACCTCTATATTGTGCTCTTTTGGGCAACTTTAGGAAGGTGAGAGCTTTTTAGCAGACTGAAAACATGGCCACCGCTCTCATTATCTGCCCTTCACTTTTCTGAAGCCCTTTGAGAGACTTTGTGTATGTGTTTGTGTGCCTCGGTCTATCTCCCTGTTGTTCGTGTTGGTGAACGGTAATCTGAATGAATAATTAATTTGACTGTGAACCAGTTATAAATGAGAGGTTTGGTTTTCCTTTCGCTCAACTACAAATGTGCTTTGATGTTTCGCACCAAGGCTGACTAAGTGCAAAAGGAATAAAAATAGAAGAGAGCTCCGTTACAGCAGGTTCAATGACTGCGCTCCCTACAGAGGATTTTAGAGAGGGAGAGGATTTGAAGCTAATCCCACCAACAGAGTACAGTATGAATGAGGGCAACGGAATGATCCCCGCTGCATCTCAGGAAAGTTGCTCAATGACACTGCTGTCAAAAGCTCTTAACTGATCAAACTGGCAAATTGGTATTTAAGGATAGGAGTATTTATAGGAGCTGTAAGCCTGATACACATTGACAGAAACAAGCCTGCATCACAATGGACACAGATTTTTGCAAATCTCCTACATAAGTAACATATCCCCTCTGAAATCACGAGACAATGTATTCGAATACTGCTTTTGTCAGATGAAACCCACGTAACTCTATAATTCTGTTTAGATAAATAAAAAGGATGTTTATCTTTTGCTCCCGGACATGTGTCAAAGACATCAAACTTAACTGTTTATGTGAAAACCTACAATTTAGTTTGATTTTCAGCTGTTACTTTCAGTTTAGACAAGTTGCCTTTATTTCCATGTGGTTTAAAAAAACTTTATAAACTCGAATGGCACATTATTTTTAGCTGCTCAAAAGCTCTGATTTAAACACCTCCACACTGAAAAAGGTTTTTTGTTTCATTAGCTGCATTAAATTATGCCACACTGATATGGGGTTTTTGCGTCATTTAACAAAACCTCCTTCAGACAGATAACCGTTTCTATACCATATGGAATTCTTCACTTATACAACTCAGGATTGATAATTCTTATTATTAGGTCCAGAGGACAAACTGAAACAGACTCTGAAAGATAATGAGTCATGCAATTACTGTGGACATAACTTAGCTTCCTTTCTTTCCCTCCACGTCCCAATGTTGTCGACCGTTGTTTTCTGAACATCTGTTTTCAACAAAAGCCCGACTTGGGACTTAATTGCAAATTAAATAACAGCTGATTAGTTTATGCTCTGGATGTCATATGACCACTTGTTGAACTCTCTGTGTTTAAATATCAGGCACTATTCAAATAAACACTCATTTTTTTCCAACTTATTTCAGAAACAATACGTCTACAGTACATATGACAGAGAATGAAGCTTTTGAGAAGCGATTGTAGCAGAAAATAATTTCACCACAAAGTCAAGTTAGTAGCCATTCTGAAGCTTTCAATCATTGCAAATGTTCTTCGCCAACAGACAGAGATTGCCGAGTTGTCATGAAATTGCAGATGTTCAATTTTTCATTTTTTTCTAGGCGCTTTAAGGACTTAAGGATTTAAAGTTTATTCATGCTCTTGGAAGCTGTGGTTGAATTAGTTTAAAAGGACTTGTGGTGAGACTGGTTTCTTGGCTGATGTTTCCAGTCTAGAATAACCTTTGAACTTCAACTATAACTCTTATAACTGGGTCAACACTGGCGCTGTACTTTAGAAACAAAGATGACAGAAAATTTCCAGAATAATTTCAAATAACGCAGCACTAACTGGTGAGAAAAATTAATTTAAGTGAATAAAATCATATTGGCTTGGCACAAATATACTGTGTAATGTCTGTGTTTTTCTTGTTGAGTCTGGCTGCGAAGGAGGACATAAAACTATGCCAGGGCAATAATATTCTGTGGGTGTACAATTATAAAACAATGAAGCAGGTGGCCCAGTTTTCAGAGGGCCTGTTCTATATGTGGTAGGTCTCAGGTTAAGTTCAGTCTCTATTACAGCGAGTTTTGCATCCATCAGCTGCTATGTGCCCTGTCAAAGTGTCCTTGGACAAGACACTAGACACAGCTTGTAGTTCACTCTGGATGAATGTGTCATTCATGGTTTAACTGTAGTAGACACAAAGGAATATTAAAAATGACATCTTGTCTTTAACCATGTATGGAGTCCAAAGCTAAGTGATGAGAGAGGCCATGATGAACCACAGACAGACTCAGTCATGATGAGGATATGGTTACTGCTCTGGCCTCACACCTCCCCTCCTCTCAATGCTGCTTTAGCCCTTGACACCCATCACCTTGAGTTGCTATCAAAGTCTGACACTGATGATACGTTCCCTGGGCAGGGGATCCTGGGAATAGACCTTATCCATCATCCTGCTCTCCTCCAACAAAATCCTTTGCCAGAAAACACACCAACAGGAGGCACTGGACAAAAGAGATTTAACACCTAAGATTCAAGGATAACTAGCTCTCAGTAACCACGTATGTAGCTGAGGGGCCTGCTGAAGTCATTAAAGGCCAAAAATAGCAAAAAGAAAAACACTCCAGTAACATTGTTGGTACTGATCTCCACAGGGAAATTCTCCCCTGCACTTAAAGGGAGAAAAGAGGAAAGTGTTAACAACAGAACATGAAATTAGTCTCACTCTTCTTGATGAGGGCTGCTTTAATGAAACATGCAGATGAACCCACTGCCCAAGTCTAAAATTTTCAGTGTGTGCTCGCTGAACTGTCACTGCACTTTTGATTAACTCTCATGAGGAACCTTTTGAATCTTTGGGAAAACTTGTGCTAGAACTTGTGAGCAGCCACATTAGAGAGATATGCTAATTTTCAGGCGGATGTGAAATGTTAGTTTTGTTTGGAAATGGGTACATTTTGCTCTGCAAAATAAAGTTATAATAAGGATAAAAGTCTAAAAGGTCCACTGGCAGGCTCTAGAGGCTGAAAGAGTTTTCATATCATTACAACCTAAAACACTAAAGTGTTGGACAAATGAAAAAACTACTGATGATTCTGCTTTTAGCGCAGCCTTACTATTAGCTGATGGTAGAAATGTAAGGTTTTCATAAGATTAGAGGTGAGGCGTTAACGCACTCAAGAAATTTCATGGCAATTTGCATATCATCCATTCCATCCATGGATTCATCTTCCACAGCTTATTCTAGTCACAGTGGCAGCAGGCTAAACTAGGCAGCCCAGGCATCCTCCTCTCAAGCCACACCCTCTAGCTCCTCCTGGAGTATCCCAAGGCACCCAAAGGCCAGATGGGATGTATAATCCCTCCTGCATGTTCAGGGCAGAGGGATCAACACTGGGGAAGAGGGAGAAGTCCAAGAACTGGCTTCTGCCGATGCAAAAGGTACAGCGGTTCTCGTCAAAGCTCCAGATGTCTAAGCTCTTCACCATATGTCTAAAGCCAAAATTAAACTTTCATTTTATACATTATTCAATTATACGTTTGGGTGGCGGTGAGGGAATGTGTGATGCAAGTTTCCTTATCTACCTATGTCTGAGTGGTCCAGTTGCATGCAGTCCAGAAATTTATGACCATGCGACAGTATACACCGACTGTACATGCTGAGAAATATGTGAGCACATCCTTGTATGCAGACACTGTAGTATAAACCATGACCATATCCACTTTGAAGTATATCAAGGGTGGTCCCAGCCAACCAGCAAAGGAAACTAATTTCAGCTGCTTGTATTTGCAGTCTCACTTGTTCATTATCCAAGAAAAGCCCAAAGCTCATGAAGACAGATAACACAAACCTACTGCTAAATTGAAAGTTTAACCTTCATGCTTCCCCAGGGGGAAGGAAATTTGCATATTAGATTATGACATATATCATGTGCCAAGTTGACATTTTAGTCCAGCCAGTGGCACACGGGAGTAGAGAAAAAGAGAAAAAGGTTTTGATATTTCAATGGTATACCTGGAGATTTTGATTTGGCCATGGTTCATCCTCATCCTCAGAATCTGCTCATTTGTTTTTGAGACCTCTCAGATTTTCAACAGGAGGTGGCACTAGACAAGAGGTCAGGGAGTAAGACAGTCATTAGGAATCATTCTCTGGGAACTGTGATCTATACCAATTCATGCCATAGATTTCATTGTACTATACCACTAAAAGGACAAACCAAGTGCCCAATCAACCATCTAATTTGCCAAAAATAACTGTCTGTTGCATGCACAGAGTAAACCATGACATTTTAGGCTTTTAAAGTTTTGCCCTAAGTTGGTCCACAGCCCACCAATGACACTAATAAACCGTTTGTTCAAAGCACAAAGATGGTGTGGGTTTAGAGAGCTTCTAGAGAACAAATGCACAAATTATGAAAGTACTAATTTTCAGAACACAATCTGCCATTTTGGACTTGCCTTAGAAACTTAATGAAATTAGTATTTGTGTTCTTACATTGGGCCAGCTAGTGAATGAGGGCCATCTATGTTTAAAAGAAAATTAGATGCTTTCCTAACAGCAGATTGAGAGGTGTGCTGCAATGCATTAGAGGTACTTTCTTCCATTAGAAGCCACAAAAGATGTTTGAAAAAATCTTTTAATAATGATAACCGTGCATAATTGAGGAGGCTGGGAGCTAATGGCTCAAGTGTTAACACAACTACGTGAGCTACATTTAAATGATGTACATGGAATAAGTATTTGAATCCTCGCAGACCAAAGCACTGAACATGCAGACCATTTCATGTTGTTAAATCTTTATGGACACATTTACAAATGCATAAACGTCACAGAGAGTGAGCAGTGACATGCTTATGTCTGGCCATCTCACTATGGACAAGGCACAGGCATCCAAGGGTCAGATCCTCTGTACAAAGTGACTGTTGTGCTTTGTCAGAGAGTTAACAAAATGATAACAAAGAGACAGTAAAATTACCACAAAAAAAAAAAACCTGACACAAAACCACCACATGGAGACACAGAACAATTTTAACAAGACACATCACGACTACAGAGACACAAAACAACAAGGAGATACAGAGCAACTACAACAAGACACGAAACAACTACAGGAAAATAAAGTGACTACAAACACATACAAAAAACATTAGGGAGACACAAAACAACTACATAGAGACACAAATCAGCTACAAGGAAACAGAAAATGACCACATAATGACACAAAATGACAGGGAAACACAAAACAACTACAAAGAGCTAAAAAACAACTACTGAGGTACAAAACAACTACATCCACAAAACAACCAAAAGAGACACTTAATAACCACAAAGACACAAAACAAACTGTGTAGCCACATCATTTGTAGTTGTTTTGTGTTGTCTTTCCATTTTTCCGGTGTAGGAGGGATTTACACGTCTGTGTCAAAGGGTCTCTTGTGTGTGATGCTGGCTGAAGAATGAATAACACCGTTTTTGGAATTTAGTCCACAATGCGACAGTCCACCTCAGAACACAGCAACTCGTGTGTAGGAGAAGACTGTAGAGAAAGAAAAAGCTGCTGCAGACTGTCTGAACTAATGACAACAGCATCATTATAGTGTTTCACCACTGAGACCTTCATCAGCTTGGTTATCGCTCAATGTGTCTGGCATTCATTCAGAGTTTATCAGATCCAGTAACTGGAGCTACCAAGGCTGGAGTTTCCATAACCAACACTGCACCCTGAGGGTTACTAAGGCTTCTTATTTTTCAGATTTTTTGAAGAAAAATCCCTGAGAGTATACAGTTTAAACACATTTTCAACCAGATCATGTTTCCACACATCAAGTATTTGTTGTTTCTCGTTGCCACAGGACAGTTTTCACCAAGTTTAGAGCTCAGGTTGTTCTTTGAATAACAGAGAAGTAAAGTGAAAAACAGGGAGAGCATGACTATGCTGCAAATGAGCCAGGGTTCCTGAAAGTAATTAAAAATTTGACATAAACAGACGGTCTGTGCTACAAATGAGTATTTCTATGATCCAATTTTCATCAGAATTTGTTCATTATTGGTTTCTTTCAGCTACACTTCATCAGTTTCAAATTATTAAAAATAAATATAATAAAATAATTAAATAATCAGATCTGAAGATAAAAAAAGTATGGAAACAGAATAACATCCAAAGACAGAGATGTTAAAGAGACCAAATATGGTCAAAAATAAAAAAGCATTGTGTTAGAAATGTGTCAATAAAAGTGGGCTGGGGTTTAACTTTCTATAACAGCTACTAGTTCTGAAAGCTCATGATCTGACTGGAGTTCAGTCGCATATTATCAAGAACCATTTTAAAAAAAAACAGAATAAAAACTAAATATGTATTCGGGAGGGGATTGTAAGAATATTTTTATCTGTAAACCCTGCGGCATCAGGAATCTGTTTCAAAGGACTCTTTCAAATTGTTATATTGCCAATGGACAGGTGTCAGCAATTCCAAGATGGCTGCAATCTGTAGGCAATCCCAAAACTTTGGATTAATAAGGCTTAATTATAGTAATCCTTTGATCTTACAATATGACTGTTTATATGTCCTTCCAGAGGCCCTGAAAGTCCCTGCAGTGCTCAATACACATTCTAATATATTGGGATATTGTGTAGACATATTTAATTGTTTTAGGTTTAGATCATTTTAATTACTTGATTTTTCCATATGTTACTGTCAGCTCCCTAAACAAAACAAATCAAATACAAAAAAAACACTAACTATGGTCTCAGAAGACACCATGAACTTAAATATACACCTCTCTCAGGGTCTCAATGAAACTAGAGCATTATCTGTTTCACAAAGATACAGTGATACTGATCATGATGTTGTATCTGCTCTCGTTATCTATTTGTGGACAAACTTAGCAACACTAAATTAAGTATTTTTTCACCCTGTTTTGGCCATCAGAATTTAGGGCAGTCAACCATGGTTATGTTTACCCCAGTGGGTGCATCTGCAGTTCCTAGGGGGTAAAGACAACTTGGGAAAGTAATATTATTAGTAGCAACTAAGCAGGGACTAGTGGCCTATTCATGGACATTTTCTGATTATGTGCTGCATGTGTGACAGGACAACTCAGCAACAAAAGTACTCATACTAATATTATTATACAGTATTAGTTGTTTTATTAGCAGTTGTAGTTTTGGAAGCAGTAGCAGCAGATTAGATTTAGATTAGCCTCCTTCAAACAGCCAACAGGTAAAACTCTGATCATCCCTTTAGGAAAAAGACAAAGACTTATCCATGAAGCGCAACAAAAACATAATCATGACATGAACTGAATATGTATACAAATGAGAAAATATATGCAGAGCATGAAAATAAGAAGCAGGACTGATAATAATACCTTACTGTTCCCACAGAGAGAAATTCCTTCATCAACCAAGCAGCCCAGTTTGTACAACAGAGGGAGCACACCGGAGAACACACCAGAGACACACTGACACATACAGTAAATACCAGCCACTACCCGTGCTGCCTGGAAGCCACAGTAAAAGGAATGGTTTAGGATCAAAAGCCTTGCTGCATGAGAACTAAAATGCGCCCATGTTTCATGTTTTCAGACAGGAGGGCATTTCATTTCAGATGGATTCACTGTGGTAAGCTGTAGGTTACAGGAAAAGCCTCGAGTGTAATGGTGTTCCCTGTCTGGTACAGTGATATGACGATAGGCTCTGCTCCATTCACTCTTAAGGGCTTTCCTGCAAATAACTGACTGTTGATTATCAATAAATTGCTGGACAGTTTGATAATCTATCAATCACGAACAGCATCTTAAATGTGAGGATTTCCTGCTAGTCTTTGATTTAAATGATTGGATATTTATTGACATTCTGTAGATAAAATGATTTATCAAATCAAATGATCTGAAAGTATATCAGCAGATAAATGAATGCTGCATCAGTTAGTCAATTTACTGTTAAGTCAATCAACAAGAAATTGGATAATCGATTAATAGTTTTAGTCATGTTTTAGTTTTCAGTCATTTGTCAAGCAAAAGCTGCAGGATATCCTGTGTTTATAGCTCTGAGCTCTGGTTCATTACTTCCTGTGAGAGAAATGTCCACATCACAACCGCAGAGTTTCATTTGGACAAAAAGTGTGAATGGCCTCTCAAACACTAATAACAGTAGTGATGCCACTCTCCATCTTTGTGCTTTTCAAAAAACAGCGGATCGTGATGCACTTTAGCTGCTACACAGATGCTGCCAGTAAACATTGAAAGAGATAGTATTTGTTAAAATGGACCATTTCTTTTCATACGCACATAATGTGGCTCTATCGTTAGCATTTTAGCAAAAGCAAAATGTTTGCAGAATAAAATAGGAATCTGTGCATGCTTCAGCTACATTACAAGAGGGACCAGTAACTCCAGCACATATGGCATTCCATTTCCCACCTACAATGGCATTAATGAATTTTGTCCACATGCTCCACATGGCATTTCGGTGAGCTGCCATGGGAATGGAGAGGAACATTACATGTAATGTCAAGTGATGTGTAATGTCATTTTCCTCTCTGTTGTGTTCCAGCTGGAATCAAACTGGAAGTGTTGTAGTTATACATGTCAGAGCTACAAACCTGCAAGCGTGTCTTTAAAAAGCATCTTCTGTAGGTGTGAATACAGCATCTTAAAACTGAGAAGGGAAAATGCATTTGCAGATGTAGCCTAAGATAGCACACACAATCATCCACCTTCTTCAGCAATAGCTTGCCAGTGACAAACATCCAGCACCTTTCTCCCCACTGTCACACAGTGAACAGATTTAGGCAAACTGTCACTTCACAGCTTGCCATTTTTCGCGGCACCCACTGGGCGTCACCTTGCTCCTGAAATTAAAAGGCAACAACAGGCAAGTCTGAGGCGTGTGCTGTGAGGCCTACCTGTGACAACAAGCTGTCTCGAGAGCAGCAGCAAAAAACATCTCGACAGAAGCCTCGTCTTCCACCCTCACTGCCATTTGTTTGAGTTAAATGACTGAGAGGTTTGATCTCAACGGGTGAGTTGACTCCGCGGGCCTTCACACTCGAGTCTGAATCGCTGCTGCTACAGGACCTGATTTTTAAGATTCCTGCTCATCTCTCTACTGGGATGTAACCCACATCTGCTAACATATTAACTGACAGTGAGGAAAAAACAAGCTCGCACAGACAAACAAAACGACATCTGTTTATATAGCCACCTGCTCCACTACACACCTGTCCATTTCACTCAAAGTTTTTCAAACATATTTCAGTTACAGTACATGTTCGCTTTTCTCTAATCTGAGGCATCTCCCACATGCCAGTCAGGCTGGCTGCTGATTTTCTCTCTACCCAGTCTCATCCTTCATACTAAGATGACTGATTGAAGCTGCTGTCACTGCCAATATTGTGGGAAGGTAGTCAGGTGATTACTCTATTTTTAAATTGTCATGGCAACGCTGATTATTCCAATTTGAGCGTTCATATACAAGTTTCACGTGGGTTATATTGTGTCCAGTTTTGCATATATGCATGTCATTAAGATCTGAGCTATCGTTATATAAGAAAATAGACTTAGCATAAAGACTGTAGACAGTAGCTAGTCTGGCTAGAAAATAATTTGCCTATTAATAACTTTAAAGCTTAACTTAAGGTGTAAGGTTATTAGCCTGGGGCATAGCGATTATATTTCATGTTAATGAAAGCAGAGTTTTTTGTAAACATTGCACACCATACCTATTTTACGGTCTTCCAATATCATGTGACATGTGAATGAGCAAATGAGCCCATTACGAAAATGCTAAACTATTCCTTTAAATAAAATGCATCAAGAAAGCACGATTGGTTGATTCTGCATTATTAGTCCAGTTATTAGATAATGTGCACACTACTGCAACCAGGTTATTGTAAGGTGTTTTTAGGGCACATTAAAGGTGGAAAAGGTTCTGAAATGACTATTCTTGGTTTCATTGTTTTACATCACAAAAAGCTGCCGTTTCAACAGGGGTGTGCAAATGTTTTATATCCACTGCAGGAGCACTGTGTATATTGCGTTTCTCTCTTAAAGTTAGATGAAAAGCAGAGAAGAAATCACCAGCCATGATGATGAAATCTGCAGTGATCAGCGATATATAATATATAAACACCTCCGTCCAAACACATTCTGCCTCTCCTCTCTGTGATATAGACGTAGTAGGAGAAAGAGGGGTGCTTCTATCACGATTTATTGCTGATCGTGGCCAAATTTACAGTGCGTGAACTTAAATTGTATAGGAATTCATTATCAAGCTCAGTGAGTCACACTCCTTTGGGATAATGTGAAAGTGACAGTTGTTACTGGGATGTTACCTCATAGCATTCATCTCACTGGGACCTGCACTACCAGTGATGTGATGTAATACAGAAAGATACCTGGGTAACATGCTGGAAAAACTGTGATAAAATGCGACCGGCTTGGTGTTAAATTGACTCGCTCTGGATTAGAAGATGGGATTTCTATCATGGCATACCTGTGCAAATCATACAAATCTCTCATGGAATAACTCCTACTTTAAAGCAAGGCTTTAGGTTGGGAAAAAGGTGAGACCATCTTATCTTTGACAGTCAAAGGCAGAGGGATTCAGAATGAAAATTGGGGGTACGGGTACTGTGAAAATGTTGTGCTGCAGCTTCCAACATTGAAAATATATACTTCTAGTTTTCCCATTTTGCCACAGACTTTGAGATATGTTTGCTCCTGTTTGGGGCATATAACAGGGATGAAATATAAAATGGAACTGTGGCATCTTACACCAAACACAGACATTTTAAAACCTTTGTTTTCACTGCAATCCGATGATTACTGGAAGGAAACACACTGAAGTGTTCTGATTCACTGGTAAGGCAACAACTAATTACTGCAGTGCCAAAACTTTTTGACAGATTATATAATGCATCACCGTTTCTATTAAATAAACATTTTGTCAAGTTTTTGGCAGCCCCACGTATCCCTGCTTGCTGTTTCTCTGGTATCCTAATCTAAAATTCTTAATCCTTGCCGCATAGAAAACAAAAAATGGCAGCCTGTCTTAAGTTTCTAGTAAATACAGCAGAAGTTTGTAGAATCCATCTGAGTAAACCTTACATCCATTGACCTTTTGAGGTCTACCATGGAAGGACATTTGATTCGTCACAGACAGGTGTATCTGATAACATTAATGTTCCATTCCCAGGGTCCAGGTATAGTGCAACGTCCTCTACTCTACTCTGCTTTTCCTGAAATGACAAGGTTTTGTATTGAGAAAGGTTTGTTACACTGTTTAGTTTTTATTAAATAAAAACCATAAATTCATCCTGGTTAAAACTAGATGTTTTTTCACCTACAAAAATACCATAAGAATGCTTACAGGGAGGATGTGTACTATATAAAACACTATGTTCAGCACTACAAACTAATAAACCAGTACTAGTCAATCAACACGAGACAAGCAGTTTAGCCAAACTATCCAAACCACGTTATAAATAAAAGATACAATTGAAAGTAAATGCAGATGAATTCCTCATTGCAAAACTGTGCACACAACTACACTGTAAAAACTGAACCAGGAATTTTGTAAATTGTGATGAATGTTCACATCAGTCAGTCTGGGCAATGATTTTACAGTTTACCCTTTTTTCTCCTCCAAATATGTTTGGCTAAGCTGGGGGTTTGTTTACAACCTGTCTGACTGCTTATGTTACCCTGTCTGAATTCTTTTAAATTGATGCCATGTTGTCTGATCTCAGCGATTAACTTAGTGAGTACAAAGTTATTATACCAAATAAGAAAACCACAGAAACAAGACCCAAGTTCAGCTAGAAGCTGAAGGCAGCAGTGACAGAAGTTAATTAATTTGTCTTCTGTCTTTCACTGCACATGCCAGACTCAAACATAACTGCCACATGCAATGACCACTTGACTTGAGCTCTGTGATGCAGTAGCAGTCAGTCTCACACAGCTCCCAAAGGTGTGTGTTGAGGTTGCACATGTGCAGTCATTTTTTGAAGTTACTGGACCATTGAACTCCCACTTCTATAGTGTGCCGGTTGAAGTTACAAAACATCCATCAACTCGCGTTCATCAGTAAACTGTCAGCTGTGCAACACAAGAGACCACAAAGCATTGGGAGCTGCTGCATACATTACAGGAATATTTTAAGCAGCTGTATGGTTACAGTAGATCAGCTCATACTGTATAGAAACTTCCATACTAATGCTAACAAAACCTGAGCATTATACTCCTCAGCTGTGATGAAACCTGGCACTTGGGCGCATTAGAATACATTAGAGATAATGAATTCCCCTCTCCCGTTTTTCCCCATCGAGCAGGGCTGGCCAACAACTGAGGTGGCGGAGTGACAGGGCTTGCAGTTCTCTGCATTCATATTTTTCCTTTTCATGTGGAGAGCGACGCTGTCACGCTTGTGCCTCGCTGACAAATGAAAAATATAAGGTTGGTGACTACTTTTTCATTTGTCTCTCCGCACTTCCTCCCATGATTTAGAGACGTCAATCCAGGAACCCCATGTTTGGAACCTGCTCATTATTACTGTTTCCCACATTTCTGGAAGATTATAGGTTTCTCATGCAAACAAGACAACAACACAATACAGACAGACAGACAAGCTAAAAGGAAGCTTGAAGGTAATGGGTCACGCTATAACGAAAGAAAACCTTGAGTGCTCAGCCACACGCAGACAGAAACACACTGTCATGAGCAGAGTTTACCATCTAATTTGTTCCTTTTCTCCCTCTCTCACACACTGACAGTCAATCACAGCAGGCAAGCCACGCAGGCTTGCTCCCAGCTTTTGTCCCAGCATCACCTTTGCAAATGCTGCACCATCTCCTCCTCTGTGGCCTTGCCCACCACAAAAAAACAAAACAAAAAAAAAAAACAGCAGCAACAGACATGTTTTGCCTAAAGTTATTTTCCAATGAGTTTGTCCATGTGCGAATATTTGTTTTCCCTCTCCATGCTGCCATACTTTGGCACAGTGTGAGCGTGTGTGGATTTCCGAGTGTGTGTGTGCGTGCAGGCGTGTATCTGAGACAAGGCCATCCATCTCAGACAGTCCCATCTGCAAGCAACAGCCTTGTTTACTTATCCCTCGACCAGAGAGCAGCAGCAGCCTGTCCACAGGTAAGCAAGCAGCCAGAGCGCAGGACGAGCTGGGAGGAGCAGGAGGGGGAGGAGGGGGTCGGCTTCTGTCTTCATACAGGGGATAAATCATTCTTTACACCGACGCCAGACTTCCACACCTTTCTCTCCACTCATGCCGTCTGCTCATCGCTCTGAAGTCATCCTTTCTCCTCTCCACTTTCACACATCCTTTGCCACTTTCTCACTTCGGTTTAATTTACTCATCTTTCCAGAGCAATCCCTTTCACCTCCCCTCAGTCTTCCTCTCCTCATTCTCCCTCCAAGCCCCCACCTCCTCACACTGTTTGCCATTTTTCTCTCAGTACCCTCCTGCACCTTTTCCTTTGCTCTGTCGCTGTCTAGTTATCTTTCCAAAGTCCTTCTCTCCTCTCCGCTCTCCCCCTTCCTGACCATCCACCCTCTCGAGTTGTCCCTCTCATCTAGTCGAAGCATCTCTCAAACCCAAACCCTTTCCTTCCCTGCACTTCCACATCAGCCCTCACTTTCATCACCATTTTCTCGGCCCTGTTCTCCCTCTCTGTCTCTATCGGAGGACAGGGAACAGCCGGTATGAAGCTGATGGGGTGAAATAGGGGCCCTGTGATGAATATTCATCCCGTCCCGCCTGCCTCTGTCCCCAGTCGCCATGTCACAGAGGCCTCCAGCCCAAAGATGCCACCGTCTATCTGTCACAGGCGAGACGGGACCCACAGGAAGGTTTCTTGTGCCAAGGCTGTGGATGGAACAACTGAGAGAGCCCCACTCACTTAGTCTGAACCAAACTACATCTGAGCCACATCGAAGAGGTGTTAAAGACAGTGAGAGAATGACAGCACTGTCCATGACTGTTTTCCCTACTGCCCATCAAAATATGATTGCAACCACAGCAACAGAGGACTGAAAATTTAACATGTTATCATGTGACTTATATTCCATACATGTCTGAGATGTGTCCACAAAAACTGAGCAAACTCAGTCCATTGAGGAGGATGAAGTACAGCTGAAAGTTTCAGAAATACGATAGTTGATTATTTTTATTGGCAATCAATCTGGAATTTATTATTTTTATGATTACCCATGTGGACTGAAAGATGTCAGAAATGAGTAAAATGAGTAAAATAATAAAAATAAAATATTATTTTTTTAGTTTTTTCTTCTTCTTTCCTGTCATGTTAATTATTTTAAAATAGTCTCTTGGGTGGGAACCATAGGTTTAATAACATGGTTAACCTTGTTTAAAGCCTTTGTGATCGTTTGACTGCTTGTGTTCTTTGCCCTACAAAAGACCCAGTTTAAAGAAAGAAGAAAAAAAACTACATTTTCCTTCAACAGTGGTGTGAATACTACACACTTTGTTGAGAGATTCTCCTTCAGCCCTGCAGATGATTTTCTCCGAAGGCGCTCTGTACAGTGTGGAGTAGAAATACTGCTAATGGATAAATAGAGAGTGGGGTCAGATCAGGGGAGAATGCAGACATGATTGAGGTTCCTGCCCAATTAACTGGAGATCACTTAAATGGTTGGCAAGCTGAAGAGGTCATTATCCTGAAGAGCTCTGAAGAAACCCATTAGGGCTTTCCAAAGCTGGACCCATGACTCCTCCACTTTAGGTTTTTTTTTTCCTCCAGTACAAAAAAAATAAATAAAAAAATACATATGGCTGACTCTGGTCCATGGAGGCTGCTGGCCTGTTTTTTAAACACTCTACCCTCATTGAATGTGAAGATCGTTGTGCAGTCATGCATGTATGTGTGTCTGTGAGCTCAGTCATCCATACACACTATTCACTACCCTCTAAACTACCGCACATGGTATAAGCTATGGAGAAACTTTATTCCTGTAAGACCGAGCTAAGCCAAAAAAAAGAAGGAAAAATACCAAAGAACAAATCAATGTCTTCCACAAACTGAGCACTACACACAAAACAAATCCAAGAAATATCGACTTTCACGTTAGCCTTGCAAAAGAGATGGTAAACTAAACAATGTACAA
Organism: Lates calcarifer; assembly: GCF_001640805.2. NCBI lineage: Eukaryota > Metazoa > Chordata > Actinopteri > Centropomidae > Lates > Lates calcarifer. Next base: position 21,019,819 of record NC_066851.1, on the reverse strand, counting down.
ATGTTTCCCTGAACAGCCAGAGAAACATGAATTGCAACATCAATATATACAGCCGTAAAGGGACCGGGTATAATAAAGTCTTTTTCAACAGGATTCCACATACACAATTTGTGGGTATCATCCATTCATGTTCAGCAGCTCTACATAATCACGCTTCTCGTACCATGAACATCATAGCAGCATCTCTTACATTAGTCATGCCGTCCCACTAGCACATTCGACACAAAGTAGTCTGTCTCAGCCTCCCCCGAATCCCTATCATCCTCATCCCTTTTCCAATGTCTGAGTCAAATCTAAATTTATTTATAAGGGCTTTTTACAAAATAGAGCCATTTAAGAGTGGTTTGAGAGCGATAAGGGGCATAAAAGCAGAGATGTGCATTAAACTGTTTAAATTTGAGGCCAGTGTGTGTTCGTGAACGTTAGAAAGCTACTAATTTGTCGCTCCACTTATGCAGGATGGTTCAAATTTAGCAGTATTTCAGAGAAAGGAAAATCACCTACACTCATTTTACAGTAATTGTGGGGGGTTTTTGATACGCTTTAACAAATTCAGGTTGCACAAAAGCATCGCAGGTGTAAAATTAAATCATGCACATTGCATGGTGACACCGAAAGATAAAACTTGAGACCTTAGGAATATGGTGCACTGATGAGTCAGACAACAACCCAGCACTCACTAGTGCACTCAAGTACTGTTGCAAAGTACAGTTCTGAAGTACGTGTATTTCGCTTGCACTGGAAACAACATTTCAGGGGCAAATATTTACATTACATTGATTTTTGCTAGATTAAAATCCACACAGAAACTATCCTGAGCTTTTAAAATATGATAAATTCACTTATCAAGCAACAGAACTGATTCATGTTGTATTTCATCTTTCATGTAAGATTTTGGACTTAAACAAAACTTAGATGGATCACTATTTTCTGATATTTTTTAGACCAAACAACTAATCACATAAATGATCACAGATTAATCAATAATGAAAGTAAGTAACTGCAACTGTATAGAACATATAAGGTAATACTGACACACACCTGTCGCTTGCATGTTGAGCACTTCTACTTCCAATATTTAGGTACATTTTGCTGATAATACTTCTGTACTTAAGTAACCTTTTAAATGTAGGATTTATACTTGAAATTAAGTATTGTTACACTGTGACGTTGCTACTTTCACTTACATAAAGCATCTGAATATTTCTGCTTTGCAAATTAGCAAACAACGTAACCAATAAATGGTTAAAAGTTTTAAAATGAAGACTACAATGTGCAAATGCAGAGAAGGTCAACTAAGGTTAAACGCTAAATTAGCCAAAAGAAAAATAAAAAATGAACACAGTTAATTTGTCATGTGAAGCACAAATATAAACATTTCATGAGAATAAAATTACAATATCATGATAAGAAATGACAAGAGGACTTATTCTGTGGGCTCTTTTATGGAGCCCCGGAGGCTTTGGGCCCCACAGAGTCGCTTAATCCACTTATGCCTCATGCCAGGTGTGTCGCATGTCTCTAGATACTATTCATTCTGTTGGTGATGAAAGGAGGATCCATTTCAAGAAGAACTTATTACTACTAATGAACTGTTCATTTGTAATGGTGGTGCAAAATGGTGATGAGTAACAGGAGTTCATAGTTTGCCACCTTTTTATTCCTAACCACATCTCTCGCAGCTGAGCCCCGGTAGAGACATTGCCATATGACCTAATTATCTCTCATTAGTGGCCTCAGTAATTACAGGCCCTTTTACAGCTCCATCTCCTCTGTCTCACATAGGAGGGGATTTCAATTAGGCTTGCCTTGCAGCTCTGCCTGCCTTGCTTTCACAGCTAAGCCACACTGTCACCTGTGTAGCCAAGCATAGCCAAGCGGCAGGCAGCCCAGCACACTTAGAAAGCTCCCAGAAAGGATATAAGTGTTTCTACAGCTGGGTTTTATTCATTCCATATCGTGTGCCCATCAATGACACATGATAACAAGACAGCTTAAAGAGGTATCTCCATTCAGCAAAGAGAAAAATGTCCTTTTATGCCATCCTCTGCAAGCAGCACATCATGAAAAATACATAAGAAACAAACTATGTATTGCAGCGCATCTTTCTGTCATAGGTAAATAGCATGTGATATGCAAAGTCTTGGGGGTCTGAGTGACAGAAAATGCCTCCATCAAGCCAGATTCGTCAAACATAACTAGGAGGGAAAAAAGAAGAATGAATCAGTGGCCCTTACATTATTCAGCTAAAAGCACAGTCGGATTCATAAGAGGAAGAAAAAGAGGAGGAGAGAAAGAAAGCAACAGAGGAGGCTTGAAATTGTTGAGTAGCAGTAGCACCCCCCCCCGTCTAATGCTTATCATTTATCTCTCACTCCAATCTGGGTGCCAAATCAGTCACCCTAATTAACAGGCCAGCGAGAAACACCAATCAATACTGCAGAGGGATAATTAACCCCTTGTGTTCTCAATCGTCTCTACAAAGGTGAAATTGAAATTGATTGAGATTACCTTTTGTTGGCTAATTGTGGCCTCCAGTCGTGTGAAGGCGGGTCGACTAATGGCATGTGTGCTGTTATCAGGAATCAGTGGGATTGATGTTAGTTGGAGAGGCGGCGCAGCAGTGTAATGTTGTGACTACTGTGGAAAATGCCATCCAAGGAATGCTTTTATTTTGAAGCTGTACTGGAAAACTGTGCACAATGGCAACTCCAGACAGCAACGTGGCACAAGAAAAGGATGAGTTTCAGTACTTTCAAGTGACATTATGTAACTTAACTTTGGCTCAGAAGCAGGGGCTACATCACATCACTTCCATCTTCTCTCAGCTTTCTTGCAAGAACGATGCCTTTAAGGCCACAGAGAGAAGAAAGACACAAGAAAACTAACTAGTGTTTCTACTTGTCTGCAGCTCAAGTGGCACACACTGTTATTTAAGCAGTACTAATACCACCTTATGTGGGTTTAGGTGATGTTGATAGAGTGGCACAACTGCAAGCTCTTAAGAGCTGAAAAAACATTATCAACTGATCAGTTTCTTGGTCAACTTATGTGTCTGTCTCTGTTGTCAGCAGATAGATGGTCTACAATGGTTGCTATTACCTGGTTTGGCCCTTTTTTATATCAACCTAATTAAAATCAAAACAAATAAAAAGTTTATTTAAAATGTAATACATTTGTTGATAAATTGATGGAGGCTCAGGTTTAGCCCTTTATCTGTTACAGCAGTTTTTGTTGAATCATTTATTTGTTACTTTGTGTGCATTGCATTTTGATTGTATCTTGCTGTTTTATTCTGTCTTGCTGTAAAAGAATTCAATCTTGAAGGACAATAAAGGTTTGAACTGAAGGTGAAGAGGAGGAATGGCCTCAAGATACAAAGTAGGTTTGGCCTTTACAAACTGATGATTTGAAATATCTTAATGTGTTGCCCCTGAGTAAAATGCAGGTCATAGATTTCAAACCTGAATAATAACCTTAATTTGCACCACAGCCCACTGAGCCTGGGTACCCAGCAGTAGACAGACCAAACCTAGCTCTCATTTGCAAAACTTTACAAGCATCAAATCTCAGCTAGCATTTGGGAAAATTCCTCCTACCTTGTGGGTGCCAAAGTGCAAAGTCACCATCTTGTTTGGTCGCCTGTCACTTGTTCGCAAGTTTACAACAGCCGTTCCTCTGCAAGGCCGTTAGTCCTCTTTGTTGCAGGAACCTCGGCCGAAGTTAACAACTCCAGTCCGAAATCGAAATCCAAAGTCGTCGCAGGAAGTTGTGTGACGACGACAGCCGAGCGTCAGTCATCCATCCTCTCAGGAGCAGGTGTTCCACTGGACCCATGTGGAGGACTCCAGCGTGTATTTACATTCAAAATCAGTAATGGACGTCGGCGGGTGACACATAGTAAAGAAATTCCTTCCAACCGCACAGCAACGAGAGTTTGCCTCAGCTTTACATCGCATTACTCAAACCTGTAACCGTACATCCGTTGGCGCAGCAGCCATGACAACAAACCAACCTCCCGCGCGCGCGCGCTGAGGCCAACCACGTTCTAGAACGCCCTCCGTGACGCCATCACGACTCCAGTTGCTCCAGGGCCGCAGCGGCCTCAGGTGTGGAGGGAGCGCAGGTCCACGCGGTTGGGATGAACGGAAATTAAAACAAAGGGAGGGAGGGACGGACTAAGTAGTCAACAATGAGTATGTATGGGAAATGGTAGCTAATGTTACCGTGCCACAAGACAGTAAAACGGTAGTGACATAACCCCCGAGTCGACACGTGCCACTAAAATAAGACTAGCACATCATCAGCAACTTTTTGGTCCCGGAGCCACACAATAATTAAGTGATACTTTTATTACATGACACTTAGACATGCACTTAATCTCTCTGTCAGTACTTAATCTTCTATTGCTGCAGCCTTGACATTAATCTGACAGCATTCAAATCAGTCTTGTGCCATGTAGGAAGTCATATAGTGACTAGAGAATAGACACTATGTGGATATACATTATGTACTATTATCTGTTGTTTCAGTTAGCAGTCTTTAGAGGGCAGGAACAAGCTATCATAACTGTTTTACATTGGGAATTAACAACAGGACTAGGATAGACTACTTCTATCATTATGATAGGTGGATTTTTTGATGTCAGGATGTGACAGAAATGTTACCAGGTCTGACACTGTTTTCAAACACAGTAGATCATTGTTTATTTTGACCAACCACAAAGGTAACCTACAGTACATGGCAACCAATTGCACCCAAACAGAAAATGCATTGCTGACTTTAACCAACACAATATTTTATCACTTAATATCAAATGACACTAAAGTGGAACATTTTTCTTTCTTGAATTTTAATATGGGACTTCCTCCTTTGGGCAGTGAAGTATACATATATGATCCCAGTATTTAATGAGCAAACAGGGTGAATCTGTGGTATGTCATTAGGGACACTAGGATGAATTTTATTGCTGCAGCCAAACTTGCTGACTGAGGCTGATTAGACTTTAAGGGATTTTACATTCACAAGTGTTAACATCCAGCTCTATACCAACAGAGCTATACATGACCAACTCAGAGCTCAATAAACCAATAAACACGATGCTTGTGTCCGTGCCTTGTGTATAACACCATACATCCTGAAAATTTGCTCACATCATCACTTCCTGTCCAGATCTGGTGCCTAATTCTCCACAAACATCTCTCAAAGTTTGACTTATGAATCATTCACATCATAAAAAACTGCACTTACAAAAGATTGCTGTGACATATTAAACAAAACTCAAATTATCTTCCAAAAGATAATTAAAGAATTCAACAATATGAAAAAATTAGCTTTCATCTCTGAAATACTTAGCAAGGAACTCCAGAAACCGTCTCTCTTCTGATAAAATGGTTCTTTGAAGTGAAAATGTTTTAATGTATTCAAGTTGTAAGATGCAGGTGGACTGACTGAACCCAAAATTGAAGGGAGAGCAACAACAAATGAAGAAGAAACAGCGTCAGTGAGCATGTAAACACTGAAAAACATTTTTAACTGGGAATTTGCTCGTTGCTGTCAATAACTGGAGACTTGACCAAAATAGTCATTAATATAATTGAAAGTACTTGTGAGCTGAAAGAGTTGGAACACTCAGAAAATTATATTTAGCGTGGCTGTCACCTGATGACTTTTTGTCTTTGAGAGTGAGTCAGCAAACAGAAAGCTCCGGTTTGAAAAGACATCAGACTTCAGACAGGTACAGCTTTGAAAACCTGCTATAATGAGCAGTGACAGTTGGAAAGCCATGGACAGAAATCTCTCTCGTTAGGACTGAGAGTCAAGAGCAATGAGCTATTAAATATTGCTGTCTACGCTGGCCAGGAAAAGGTAATTTGAGGTTGATGGATACCGCCCCCATTGTTAGTGCAAATTATAAATCCATCCTCATTGTTAGGAAAAACATTTGAGGATCCTGTGAATTGAAAACAACAGCTTACCTGACCATCTTTCCAGGGGTGTCATTTTGGTTATGGGACTGTGCTGACAGACATATCAGTCTCATCCCACATGAATCCTGAGGGTCCCATTGGCAGCGCAGAGCTCATTGGGGAGTGCTATGTAAACCATGCAGTCATAGTTGTTTTAGCACAAGGTAATGATGTATAGTTATTCTCTCTTCAAAATTCAGAAAATCAGTTATATATATATGGTGAGGGAGGTGCAATGAAGAGGGGGAGGACCTCTATATGACCAGATACAGACCTATCAGGATGTGATGGCATCAAAAGTCATGAAACATCAGAGGGATGGGAACCTTCACCAAACAGAAGGTGAAGAATATTTCACTCCTGAGTCTCCCTTTTCTCCCCCCTACCCAAACTGATGAAAGGAGGACGCCTCTGAAATGTGACAGATCAGGACAAGACAGGGACAAAAGGGGTGAGATGGAAAAACAAACAAATTGCAACCAGTCAAGAGGGGAAATACTCTTTACTCTTGTTTCACCCTCAACTCCCTGCAGACCCAAACTGAAAGAGGGGGGGCGACTTAAAACCTGAAACAGGATAGGGAATAAAGTCTGGGGTTAAAAGATTGTTAATAGGATCAAAATGGTTCAATTTCCATGAATTTGTTAATGCCAGTTTGTTATTAAGAGTTTTGGAAGAGGACATATATTGTGCACATATTTTTTTTTAAATGAAAAATGCTATTGCAAAAATTAAAGGAATACGGAGGAGGCTCCTGAGATTCTCCCTGGTAGAAATGATAGGCTCCATAACTCTGAGATAAACCCCTGCATCCATTCACCCTGTTGATTTGGAATAAATTGTACAGTGAATCATGAAGGCCTGGACTGTGGCCAGCTCTGGCCAGCGCTGAAAAAGGCATCAGTCAACAGTATAACCTGTGATGTGTTCAAATAAGGTCGCAGCCATTTTCAAAGATATTTTGAAAGCAATTACTATCACATGGGTGACAAAAATGCAGCAGCCCACACACACACAGACACACACAGACATAAGTAATTATTAAGCTGCCATTAAAAGTTAATGGGGTATCTACTATGTGTTCTCAAACAACCAGACGTCACATTCATGACATATACAGCCTTAAAATGTTTTAATGATTCTCTTTCTCTACTGCATGTGTATTTCATATTCCTATCACATGTAAGCTTGACAGAGCTCTAATCACCTTAAATGTATGCATCATTTGAGCATAATACATGACAGCTGTCATCCACATATGAGTCTCACTGTGAAAGTGATGCCAGTAAGAAAATTGACAGCTGCTTTTAGAGTGGATTCAACCTGCCTAAACTGACGCGACTGACACCGGGGGCCGCTCCTGAGTGACTGCAGCTTACTGAGAGATGACATGACAAGCACATAGTGCTTTCTGCTGCACATCCCTGGTGTCATAAGTGACCCACTTTCCCCTCTCTAATTGCAATTCCCTCTTTAAAACTGTATTACTATGCACAAAGGAGGATTCAGAATGAAGCTACAGTCTACAGTGGATCTCATGCAATGCAGGGGGAATTAGTCTTTATTGTCAAAGATGTAGAATGTTTACTATGTACGATACAAAAACATACATATTTACAGTGTGTTTCACCACACACAGCCCTTGTGCTCATATTTACATTAAGTGATGCTGCAGTTGTGTACATGTTGGCTAAAAGTGGCTAAAAAGGGGCCGTGAAGACAAAGTCAGACCTCCTTCTCCTTGAATGAGACCATCTGACTCCAGAGGACAAATCTAATGGTGCATTCAGGCACAGCTTGTAAAGTGTAGAGTCAAAATTTCTATATTATCATCAAGGGGAGAAAAACCAGTGGTAATCTCAGATAAAATTTGACAATATGATGGTAACTATATACATGCATGTTCCATTTTACTTATTGATACTCTGTGAATAACAACATGCACAGGCTGCTTGCAGTGAATTTTCTGCTGCTATTTCCATTATTTACACCCACATTGACTTTTTCATTGGTGTACTTCTGGTGATATATTCACTAGTGACAGTTCACCACATGCATCCAACACCGTATGTTGTGGTCTCGTGATAAATCTGGAGTTGATTAGGCTCTCTAGAATGCTCCATTAAACAACTTATCAATGCACAATGGATTGTGGGATGCTAGGGACTAGAAAAGATACACTGGGTTTGTCAGTTATGTTATTACATACTGGATCCAGACCCTGAGTTGGGCTACAGCATGTTTTTCCATTATATTTCGACTGGAATTGATTGGAAAAAACAAAAGTGCATGGACGCAGGAAAGATGTTATTATCAGGTACGAAGGGACTGCATCTAATTGGAAAAGGCCTCCTGGACATCCTGTAATTTATGGGAGTGAGCACTGCATGTTCTCTCCTGGGTCCCAACTGCAGTACTGGTTGTAGCAACCAATCGCTAAGTGGCTGGCAGAGAGAAAACCTCACACACTTCCTGTTTTCCTGCTGGGCCTCACTCACAGGGGGATTCTCCACAAATGAATAATACATCCTCTCCATTTAATTTGGAAAGCAGCAGTAATGAAGCACTTTTGCACCATATTTCCCCACTCTCTGCTCTCACACGCCATAAGCGCTGCGCGGTTGAATCTGAAGCTGTTAATGGACTGTGGTAAACTGGCGTAAGGGCAAAAAGCTAGACACACACATAATATTTATTTTAATGGGGTGTGAATTGACTGATTTATTTACGCAAATTAATTCTGAGTGGCAGCAGACTGAAGATCAGAGACATGATCGTGTGACTTAAAAGATTGCAGGCTTAAATCCAAGAAATGGCAGGGAAATGTTTTTGGGGGAGACTCTGCCCAAATCAGCACTCAGAGGCTTTTGATATGCTGGTGCTACGGGGGACAACTCAGTTGGCACTCAGAAACTTCTGTTGATTTCCAGCCCAGTGCAAGATATCAAACAGCTCTTAAACATATTATTGATAGCATTTTGAATTTTAATCTAATTTTTAATATGATCACAGAATCAAATGACAAAGGTGTCACTCAAGGGCCAACTCTGCAGCTCAGTAGATATTTTTTCACTAGTTTTAGCTCATTGCACTGGTTTAATGGCACATTTAGCGAATGGTTCAGTCTTACTGAGCTCATTAACAGTGTTTTAAGAAAAAAAACCTTGATAAACTGACTGTACACTAGCTGCCTGGGACTAAAGAGCAGAGAGACACAGTTAGCGACTATCTGGTAAAGAGGCCGAAACATCTTAGCCCAGTTCCAGACCTCTGAATCACCGATCGATCTGCTGTTGTGCTCACTGACAGCTATTTCTGCCCGTTAGAAAAACAATTGACCAACCACAGCTTTATAGGTGAGATTAAGAACAGACAGAGTGCTAATGGCCACAAACTGGGGACAAGCATGGGTGTGATCAACATAACTGTACAGGTCGTTTTAAGTGGACTTAGAGCAATAAGAATCTATTCAGCAACAGTAAATGCTCCTTGAAAATGCTATTGCTGCTACAAATCTACATTTATTGTGCAGTGTGTGTTTGTAAGCAAAAACCTCATACAAAACATTGTCTTCCATACTAATCTTAATCTAAATATCTTTGTTTGATTTTAATGCCGTATCATTCTTGTTAAAGTTAGTCACACTGAAGTAAAGTTTTTGAGGGTTTTAGTCAGTAGAATTTCTTGTAGCTCTCAGCCTCCTGCACAGTTATGAATGATGCAAAAAGTAGTATGAGGAGCAGTAGTAAGGGAGTGTTGGTGTGATAAAAGGGTATGACCCATTAAACCCCCCAGGCCTGAGTAAAATACAGTGACATGCAGTCTCACTGTAATTTTGCCATAAAAGAGTCAGCCACTCGCGGATGTAAATTTATTGAGGAGGTCGTAACGTTTTACAGCTGCTACTCTGTAAAGGATATGATCACATTTGCTCAGAGCTGTTGAGATTATGATCCTGGATGATGTGTTTCACCACAGACAAGCTATAACCTCTCAATGATTATTTTAATTACTGTTAAAATTGCAATTAATGACCAATTGCGAGCAATAAAGCAGCAGAAGGTTTCGTGCATGATTAAAGTATGAGGATGTTTTACTAATGAGCTTGTGGCTGGAGATGGAGGTGGCAATTCACTGCGTTTTTGAGAAGAGGAAGAGTATGAAACTATCTGTCTTTGATTTAAATAATGGTGAAAAATAATAAGAGTGCCTTCAGTGCAGAGGCAGATGGCATCCTGTTTGCTATATGTAATCCCCTCTGAGGCGCTTTCTGAGCATCAGGAGCATGTGGCCTTTTTCAGTCTAGACTATTTTATCACTTAGCTTATTTACAGATCAACAAATCAATTTGTGGAGAAAAACAAAAAGAACCAAAGAGAAAACAGAAAATCGAAGATATGAAAGTCCTTGTTTTCATTTCTTCTCTGTGAAGTTGTTATTTAGTCGAATGTTTCCCAGCAGACAGCGCTGGTCTTTTCATTGATAATGAGCAACAACAGCAAACCTACAGAGAAATGGCACTGCAGAGAGAGCTTAATTAAGGAATAATTGACTTATATTTTCAATTAATTGAGTTGTTTGAAATGGTGTGATAGTCTCACACTGACAAGCTATACCCTTAGACAGCAGGCACTTCTTGCAGATTGGTTGAAATGTGAAAAAGACATTTTTCAGGAGCTGGGGGAAAAAACATGAAATAAATGGCTTGAAATTGCAAATCTAACACGATTTGAGATGCTAAGAGAGAACATCTCTCTTCTGATGCTTGATAGACTGGATGAGCCTGAAAGGGAAAATGCATTTCTCTCTCTGCATGTGTATGTGTGTGTGTGTGTGTGTGTGTGTGTGTGTGTGCTTGTAAAGGAAATGGGCGTGTTTTTAAGAGAATTCCAGGTATAATTTACAGAATTATGACAAAGAACCAGCATGAAGAAATTATGATTATTACATCCTAGCCATTATTTCAAGCTTAGCAATGTCAACGCCCACATACCGTGCTTCAAACATATAATCTCCCTCCTACACGGGCAGTGAAGAATGCAGAAATTTACAGATCACACAGATCTGTTGTGACACCTAATATGAGTGGCGTTTAGCTGTGATCGCTGAGCATTCCTCAACCTCCACTCATATAGAAACTCCACTTAGCTTTTGCCTGTGAGAGGAATATTTGAAATTCTGGCTACGTACGCATGAAAGGGAATAGAAATGATGCCTAATGTATATGAATGGAAGCCATGGCGTTCAGGTATTTCACGCCGCATGCCCTGACAGAGGCTAAAGTGAATAAGTTGTCAACCCACATTGAAATTCATATTGTATCCATGGCTGGAGCTGAGCCCATTTTCTCCACTGTGCTCTCGCCATGAGCCATACAATAGTCAGGGAGACATCTAATGAGGCAGGAGAAAAAAATATTAAGAGGAAAATCCTCACGCTCAAGAGTTGGCATATTCAATGGCCGGTCTCTGAATTCAATGAGAAAATCCTCTGTTGGAGCTTTAGGCTGGTGGGTGGGAGAAAACAAAAACGCAGGGAGAAGAAAAGATTGAGCGAGTGACTGAGATGGGCTGTGACAGTGTCAGCTTTGGTCTGGTCAGCCTGCACAGATGATGAGTGAATGTGAGGGCAGCTAGGAGAAGAAAGGCAGGAGAGGAGGGGATGGGGAGGAGGTGGAGGGAGGTTGAAGAACATCATCAGAGCAGGAGGAGGTTGGAGAAGATGGTTCACGGCTCTGGGGGTTGCTGGTTCACATCTTGATCTGGAAAATCTGTGCAGGGACAAACTCTTCACTCCCTATTGGATAAGTACCATGTTCTCTGCAAGACCTTCCCTCTTGACTCTGTGAGTCAGCGGTGCACTCCAGCTCATGTACAAAACAGCTACCCAGATTTTTGCCTTTGATCTACTGGCACTGCTGCCTCGTGCAGTTTGACCTTTGGGTCCCCTCGAGAAACTCACCCCACTCTCCATCTGGTTGAAGTTTTTTTTTTTCCCAACTGTTCGGCTGCTAAAAACCAATTTGCAAAGTTGGTGAATGCTACAAGATTGTTTTTTGCTATGAGAATTTTATGTACTTCAGTTAATGGCCTTCAATTTATTCCCTCTGTAAGTGCTATTGAAGCCCGAGAGTGTTCAGGTTTTCATTTCAACTACACATTAAAGCAGCTGATTTCAGCGACGAGCTTGTGCCTTGTGCTAATCAGGGAGTAATCACCTGCAGCGTTTGGCTGGAATAAAAACTTGCAGATTCTTGGGCTTCAGCAGCACTTAGTTAAGAACCTCCTCATAACCTTAACCCATTTAATCTTTTAACGTTAACCCCACAGTGGCCTCTTTTCAAAGTGAAGACAACGAAATATGCTCATTTTGTAGAATTGCTGCATTTTGCAGTGCCGTGATTTCATCATACAATTATACCGAGCAACTTTTTCACCCCTCTGACTTCCCCTCTTTCTAATCCAGTCATGTTTATTTGTACACTGTGATGTGTAACATGTCCTTATTGGTAATCCTGCCTACAAACCATGCTGTGCTGTAATGAAATGTAGATAGACCGTACAATCGCAGCCGAAACATACAAGCAATCTGCAGCAGATACTGTAATTTTAATCTCCACTTGACATTAACTCGTGTATTTTATCAAACAGCTGTTTGCAGGCAAAGATCAACTTCCTATGCCTGTGCATCACTAATTAGATGTAATTACAAACTATTTTCAGACACACATGAAAACAATCTCAGTGCTGTTTGTTTGATGTCTACCAGCTCATTTTAAATTGTTTCAAAGCAGCAGCAGCATCTGTGATGTAGCCCGGTGGATTTCTGCTCTGGTGTCACTATCTGTCTCCTGTTATCAGCAACCAACCACTGGAGCTCTCATCAAGTCTGGCTTCGTACTGCCCCCTAGTGGAGAAACACTGCACTGTCTGTCCTGACGCTGCAATTTGTTGGGAAAATTTAATAAAGCGATGTTAATGAAGCCTAATAACTGAATGTGCTGAGCTAAAGAAGCCATCTTAATAAAACTAAATGTTGTGTTTCAAGATTATAAAACCACACACAAAGTTAACACTGAGTTAATTACTGAAGGTATTTATACAAACAATTTGAAGTATTTGGAGTTGACAATTTTTCTTTAACCAACCATCATGCCAGTGGGATTTATATTATATTTATTTTGTTCGTTGGATTAACAATAAATGTGGAAAAGAAACAAGAATAGGCAAACAAAATGAGGACATAGACAACAGACAGTACACAAATGAAAAGACAGAGAGAAGAGGAACAATCAAATAACAGCAAAAACCAACAGCTTATGACTTAAGTACATATGCAAACTAACTCAATCAGTTAGTTTGTATATGAGAGGAAAGAAGTCAGCCTGTAGACATGTTTTAAGACATATAAAATACTCAGATTTGAAAAAGTATCATTTTTTCCAAATAAATTCACTTACTCAGTTAGAAATTCACACACTTACTTACTTATTTTTTATCTATACAGTGTATATCTTTCATTTAAAATCTGGACAACAAAGTTTCACTGATTCACTGAAAAGCCCTTTTTCAGTGTATGTGTGCTAAAGGTTTCTACATCAAACTTGTGATGGATATAAGCTGCAAACTGGACCACAACTAGAATCATGATGTAGCAGCAGGTGTGCTGACGGCTTAAGTAAACCAACCTAATGAAAAGGGTCCGACTGGATGTATCTTCCAGAGAGAAAAGTATTCCATGTGAGCGCCTGAACCAGCTCCCAGGCTTTGTTTTATTCATAAAGTCGGTCACTGATGTTGGGTGATGAGGTCTGGCTCACAGTCAACGAGCCGGTTCATCCCAAAGGTGTTGGATGGAGGGTGAGGTCAGAGCTTTGTCAAGTTATTCTGAGCTAAATTAAGAAAACTGTTTCTTTGTGGAGCTGGTTTGAAGATTGAAAAAAAGAGGGGCCTGATATCTTAGACACTAATGTCTAAGATATCACTGTAGGCTGCAGCATAAAGACTTCCCTTCTTTAAATCATTAAGTTCTTTGGATTTGTGTGTGCCTTTGGTATATCCAATATGATTAGAAAAGATTTCCTTCATTGGAACTAAGTATCCCACCCAAAACACATGAACGCACGCACAAAAGCAGAGGTGTGTACATACTTTTGGCAACACACTATACAATGAATCCAGGTTTATCTCTGACCTTCACTGCACTGAAACTCACATGAACAACAGCGCCCTCTGCTGGCCTTACAGTGGACCTCCCTGGTTACCTGATTTAGTTGTGTTATTCAGTTCACAGGTGTTTTTACCCAGCTGACTGTGAGTTTGTGTTCTTCGTTCCCTGAGAGGTACACAACCTCCAAATCCTTCTCGTGTGTTTTGTCACTTTTAATGTTCAATCCCTTGTGCCTTGTTTTTGGAAAACCGCGTTGTGTGTCCTTGATTGCAGAGAACATGAATTTCAAAGAAAACCGCCTTGGGTAATACTAGAAATTAGTTTTATTTTTTAATACAGAAAAATAGAGAAGATCAAAGCAATTGATGCTGGCAACCAGACAGATTTTTTTCCTCTCCTTGAAAATCGCTGCTTTAGTTTTGGATTTGGTTGCCAACCCAAAACCTGCAGTTTAAGAGGCTTTTATTGGGGCAACAGGAGGAGCAGGAGAGGTCTGGTTTCATGGGGAGATGCAGTCGGAGGTACGACAGATGTTCAAAAGATATGGGAACACATTAGTTATCTGTTGTGTCTGGATGTTTCCATTTTTGTCCTTGTCATCATTTCCTGTTTTGTTGTGTATCCTGCATGCCAACATCTCTGCATTCATTCATTGTGGTTTCATAATATTTCATGTCATCTCCTGCCGTCTTCATTGTCCTCAGTGTCTCAAGAATTCTGACATTTTTGGTTCAAAATGACATTAAACAGGTTTGACTTTGATTTTTATTTGCTCCATTTCTGCTGTTTTGTTACTATGAGATGAATCATACCCCCCCCCGAACCCCAACCCCCAAAAAACATCCCAATCTGGTTTCCTCCTACTCCTCAGGAACAAAAGCGCCATTAGAAGTCATGATAAGGCACTTTGAGATTGAGTTACAATGCCAGAATTGTCAAAAACACAGGTGAAGTCTGGTTGCTCAAGGTCACACAGTGACATTTTGAGTATGGTGAATTAGATAAATAGCAGCCTTTGATGCTGATAAGTAGGTTTTTAACTGGCCTCTTCAGCTGCACTCTTTAATCTGCCACATTTTCCTTTCCACTCTTCAATTTGACAAACAGGATTTGAACTGAAGCCTCCCACACAGTAAACAGTCAACAGTGAGCTGCAAGTGGCTGAGGGAGATATTTACCACTCTGTGTGTTTACCACCTCGTGCAATCTGAAACAGCAGCTGCCAGTGGTCCGTTCTCCCTCTGCCACCACAGAAATGTCACCAAAGGTAAACAAGAGTCAACTTGTTTGTTTGAAAGCCGGCAGAGACAGCTCACAGTGATCCAGCTTAGGACTGGACGTCAAGACCGTAGACTGAGGCGATAGAAGTGACCTCAAAATGGCCGCCTGTACGGCCACTAATGGTTCACTTGGCCATGTAGGCTGCTACCTCCTTCTCTAGACTCTGGGCGAAGCGGTGGTTGAGGAAGAGGAGCTGGCCGTGAGGAAGCAGGCGGCTGAGCAGAGCATCGATACGGTTGCTCCTCAGCAGGACCTGCAGGGAGAGTTGCTGTTAGTGACGACCCCGTGCAGACTCTTTAATGACCCCACTTAGTTACAGATGGCAGTAAAATGTGTACGGCTGCAGTCTTGTTTCATTACTGTTGCCTTGTGTTTTTATTGCAGTTTCCATAATATGTAATGAGTTGCTACTGTTGAGGATTTGGCAAGTGATGCTCAGCACAGCAGCAACATTTCTGTAAACTGTTGAACTGACTTCAGTCTAATGAGTCTCTGTGACTCTGTAATAGACAAGAACTGTTATTTAAAAGCACACATATTATATCAGACGACACCAACAAATGACACTGCAACAGAGGAAACTGGGCAACTGGCTCACTGGTGCCAGTCCTCTGAGGAACCTCAAAAGCCCCAGTTCAAGACCTTTTCACATACTGTACAGAAAGACACAAATTAGAAATGTGAAAGTGCAAAACACTCGCCCAAGAATATACAGGAGCTGAAGCTCGATCATGACTGGTTGTGGATATATTTGTAGTATGTCGGTGGGACAGTTTGAGGTCCTGCTGGGGATGCAACCGCTTCATTTGAGGCAGAGGACCGGCTACTGAGACCCTCACTTGGGTTTTGGTAAGAGAGAGAGGTAGAGAGGCTCTAGATCAATCTAGTCACACCCAAGGTCCACTTACATGTTTTCCTGAGCTTTCAACCTTTACTGCACATGCAAACTCATTATCAATCATTACTGTTATGATTTCATATGATTTTATTCTGTAACTCCATTCACTGATGAAGAAGACAATGGGATACAGCTGAAAGCAAAAGAAGATACAAGAAATTGGACCTTGAGTTAGGATTGTTTTGTCCTATATTTCCAAGGGTGGTTTCAATTAATTTTATTATGTTGTATTGTGCTTATTCGCTGCATATTCCTAAGATAATTTGGGGTTGCAGGGGGGCCCAGCAATCCGGCCATGAGCGTGACTGAGTGTGAGGGATTTCCTCAAATTAAATTCATGATGATGAAGGAACATGTCACTAATGTGTTTCTAACAGTTAATAATGGAGCTCTGTGACACAGAGGAATACAGAAGATACATCAGGCAGTACTTGTTACTGGGATCAACTGATTGTTGGTCTTGATCTTTTCATGGGATTTGTTAAATATCACCAGATTAATCCTTTAAGACCAAAATAAAAAATAGTCTCCCAAACAGCAGTGGCAGAGCTAAACTCTCCAATTAGATATCTTTTCCTCCTCTAATCCCTGCCTCACAGACACAGTCAATCAACACAGACAGAACGCCAGCTTGGCTACAAACACTGGCTACAAAAAGAGACTGACCTTATTCCTCAGCCAATAGTTAAGCCACAGAGAATTTTTTTTGTAGCCACTAAAAAAGTAACCACACTAGTTGTTATGCAGGGTGTTTTTTATGTGTCAGCAAATCAAAAGGCTGCCAGACAATCTCTAAAGGTCTCACTGTGCTGATTTTGTGATTTAACTTATGATCAGTCTGACTCTCTATTCCTGCTCAGTGTTTTTCTCACCACTTAAAGCAGACTCATTCCACTTTGTTTAACAGGTCAGATCTGAGAGAGAAGTACTCTACAGCTATGGGTGAAGTACAGGGATAGTAAGGTTTCACAGCTGTTTTCTTCATGTAGACCACATTAAAGCAGCTCAATGTTAACAGTCAGATCTGAGAGAATATCGCTGGTGAGACCTGGGACGTTGTCACAAGCTGGACTACATGTGACCACAGAGACTCACAGTTTAAAATCGTAATAAACAAAGTCAAACTGACTATCATGACTACTTCTCAGTGAGGTCACATCAGACCAGGTCCAGATCAAGTCTACACATACAGTCTCATCTCAGCCTCACTACACGATTTCTGCACACTAACCTCCCCATCCCCAAGTTTGAACATTTTTGTGCAAGCTTCAAATGAATGTACCCAAATTAAAAAGGCTACAGTTCTCTAACCTTTTTGATTTAAGTCACAACCCTGGTGATCTTTGAAAGGTAACTCTTTAAATTTTACAACCAAAAAGTCAAAGCCAAAAAGTTACAGAGGCACCTAACCTGTTTATTTGCCATAAACAGGGGGAATATAAGGCCTGCAGTAGCATCTGAACCAATTCTATGTGAATGATTGTTGCAGTGATATGGAGATCACAGATGAGATGCACAAACTGAATCAGGAGACTCAGAACTTTTAAACAATGTATAATTTGTTAAGGTTGCCAAAAGGCCAAAGCTAAAAAGGTTAAACATGATTGTTTTGGGGGATTAATTAAAAACCTCCTCCTGGCTGCTTTGAAAATGAAAACCTGTCTGTTTGGGGGCGCTCTCACCTCGCTCCCCTGCCCCAGCATGTGCAGGTGCTCCAGGCAGTGTCGGGTCAGGTTGCGGAGGGTTCCCTCGGCCAGCAGCAGGTTCTCGTGGGGCTCGCAGACGAGCGTGAAGCCCAGGCTCTGGACACCCAGCCACAGAGCGCTCATCTCATCAGAGAAGGGGTCCCCGGCTCTCAGACGCACCACTCCGCTGTTGGCCTCCTGCAGGGCCAGAGCCTCCTCGCCAGGCACCGCCTCCACCAGCTGCCGGCCTGAAGCCTCCCGGGACAGAGAGACGGCGCTCCTCACCTGCCTGAGCCACAGAGGATCAGCGGTATATTTACAAAGACAGGGACAAATTGGCTGCATAGCCTCCAGGCTTCTTCAGTAATAACCATTAACTGAAGCTGGTTTTCTTTATAAATCACCATCACTATATTTTGTCATTCAAATTAGGACATAGACTGATGATTTCTAGCAGAAAGTGACGTCTTAAAGTTAGATATGTCAGAAAAACAGCCAGAATACAGCAAAGGTTTAAATGTTGATGAATGATTATTTCTTCACGCATAAAAAAAATACAAATAAAGTCTCCACATGTTGTCATTACTTGACACGCAGAACAGAATTGTCATTATTTCCCACTGCACAAAGAGTGAGCGTTTTCTTTTGACAGTAATAATCAGTGGTTATGGTTTGTCACGTGGGAGGACAGAAAGTATTTACTGTTATTGAAAACAACTGAGAGGACTGCAGTGAGGACTGACAGCCTCCACCTGCCATCTGTGATACAGTTTACATTGTGTACCAGCAGAAAATCAGCAGAGTGGATACACTGCATTACAGCAGAGAACAAGAGGAGGGTGCTATTACTCTCACACAGAAAGAGCTGGTGTTTTCAGAGGTTCTAGAAATCCAAAACCATGTGAAATACACCACATTAAGGATAAAGACGTGGATTTTCAACATCCCAGTTTATTTATCAGTGATGTTCATCTTATTAAATGGAGCTTTAGCTGACAATTTAAGTCAATTTGTGGGTTCCCTCTGCTTTTACAGCTATATCAAGATATTCTCATGCAGGATATTTAATATCAGATGAAAGAAAAGTTCAAGAGTCCACGTCTGATTATTTTAACAAAAACTCTCCAGAATTCCCACCGAGCAGCAAAATTCACTGAAAGCATTCACTCAGCTGGCAGTTTATTAACCAACACAGTCTGATTCAACAATCCTGTGAGAAATCATACGTTCACAAAGGTTATAATGTTCAGTTTGTGTTGAAACTGTTGGTGTTAATAGAATGAAATAAATAAACAAACAAAACTAACAAACTGCTGGCGCTTGAATAAATATATTCTGGGCATAAAAATAAAGAAAAAGCGACTCACCTGGCCACCACCGCTGCTTTCTCCACCTGCAGAAGTCGCCTCTCCTCCGGGCTGAGCTCCCGCTGCTGCTCGGCCAGGACTCCTTCATCTGGACCGAAGAAGCGGGAGTAGAGGACCCTGCTCTCCCCAGCAGACAGAGCACTGACCGGACACACGGTGTGGATCAGGAAACACCGAACCATGTTGTCATGTGTGGACGAAAACCACCAAAATCACACCGAATTATCATGAAAAGTGTTCACTTAGCAATGTTGTGTTGCTACTGATGTCTCACTTCCGCGTTAGTCACATGACCACCCTCGGCTACCGTTGCTTTGCGTTGTTTGAGCCAGCAGATGGCGCTCGGATTACACTGTATATTTCAGAGTTATTTTTATCTATTTCAGTTTTTAAAATGTAAACAAAGGACGAGAAGACTGTAAAAAAAAAAAAAAAAAAGAAAAGAAGAGAAAATTGAAATTAAAATATTTATATTCCTGATAAGATTTTAAAGAAGATGTTTGGGAATGTGAAAATCAGATGCAGGGCTGCAACTAATGATTATTTTCATTATCAATTCTTCTGTCGATCATTTTCTTGATTAAATGATGAATCATTTGATCAGCAAAATGTCAAAAATGCTGAAAAATAGACATTATATTCCAAATTATCAGATTCAAACTGCTTGTTTTGTTTGACTAACACAAAAAACTGATATATTTGTATATACTTGCATTTTAGAAACCACACACACTTTACCTGTATCTACATGCTGATATAAACTGACTGATTCTTGGTACATAATTTCATATAGAGGAACTACTATAGATGTCTTGTGCTCAGTCTGATACCTTTGTAAACATGGAATATGGAATTAGATTTCAAAATAAAGGTGTGTAACAGCACAAAGTCATTTTAAGTCTTATTTCAGTGCTGTGGCATTAATGTTTTTGTATCATATCTGTTATATTTTATTATACTTATACTCAGTGTAGAGTAGTATCTGTAGAAGTGGATGGGAACAGGACTGAGAGACAGACAGCGGCTGCAGAGGAGGTGAGATCAGAGATCAGAGTGTTTCTGGGTCTCAGCAGACAAACAGAGGCAGCTGTTAATCCAACAGCTGCTGCTGGTCACGCTTCTTTACTCTGAGAGGCCCTGCACTGTGTGAGCGTGAGTGTGTGTGTGTGTGTGTGTGTGTGTGTGAAGAAGCTGCAGTGACAGAGGGAAAAGAATGAAAGAAAACATTCTCTCTGCTGTGCTAACAGTTGCTCCATCGTCCTGTTAACCTCTTCACCCTCCGCCCTTCACAGACCCACTGAGACTGAAAAACACTGTAACAAGATCCGAGGATGAGACTCATTCATTTTTTGGATGAAAACCTTCCTTTCTTGTCATCCTGCTCACATCTCAGAGTCATAAGTGTAACAGCTGGATGAGAACAGCAACTTATGAGTGCATGAGGTTTGATGAGTCATGTGTTTTAGCAGCTCTGCTCCAATATTGGTCCAGACTGAAATATAAAACAAATACTGCAGATACTACCATGAAACTTTGTACAGACACTCACCATATATTCAAAATGACTTTAATGATCCCCTGACTTTTCCTCTAGCATGACACTTTTGTTTATATCTGTGATTTCAGTGAAATATCTTGGCAGTTATTGGATGGTTTACAGTAGCATTTGGTACACACAGTCATGGTGCCCAAAGAATAAATTGTAATAACTTGTATAACTTGTGTATTATCAGATCAAATTTTAAGACCAAATACCTGCAAATTAGTCTCAAACTAAAGGAGGATGTTTAGTGTTTTCAGATCTGAGCCCACACACTATGTTTATTTTTCACAAAAAAGAAAAGCCTGAACTTCCTCTTGTGTCCAAAGTAAGATCAGATTTTTTGTCACTGTTATCATTAATGTTTTTATTCCTCCTCAACAAATGATGTTCTTTCAATAACTTATTCCAGTT
The DNA here is from genome assembly GCF_001640805.2 of Lates calcarifer. NCBI lineage: Eukaryota > Metazoa > Chordata > Actinopteri > Centropomidae > Lates > Lates calcarifer. Next base: position 20,998,496 of record NC_066851.1, on the reverse strand, counting down.
CATTGAGGACTAACACTGGTAGCTGAAATTGTAGCAGGGTTGAGTAATCTAGGTTAATGTCAGGTTCTGGTTTGACTGGGGAACCTCCCTAAACATTCAGCCTGGTAACATGAAGCTTTTCATCAGAATAGGTGTAGAGAAGTATTTCCACAGCACCCACACAGTGAGTAATGATTAGCCCAGGCTGCTTTACAGACATCAGTCCTCAGTAATAAAGGAGTGACTGAGAGGGATCACTGCAGGTAATAATTAGCCCAAAAGCAGCTTGAGAATTCAATGTGAAAGTGAAGCCAGATTTCTCTCATTTTTCCTGCAGAGCTTCGCTGCAGCAGGATCAGGTTTTCAGTGCGGAGCTCCAACTTTCCAAGCACAAGCAGAGCGATGGATGTGCAGCCGCTCGTGTCACGCTCACCACAAGAAAAGTCTGAGCAGGTTTCAGTATTACAGAATTATGAGTCACAGTTCCCCCTGCTGAAATAAACCAGCTGAATAAGAACAACAACAGGATGTGGGTGAAGGGATGGGACATCAGCCAGTAATACAGACCAATAAAGACAAGGCCCGCGAGTTTGAAATAAAGGAAGCTAAAGATGACATGCAACAGGGAACCAAAATATCTTTATGTCAGCTTTGCATTGTCTGCTGGAGGGAAATGAAAACAACTTCAGACCATCTCAACCTGCAGAGAGGACGCACACAAGCAAGAGAATGAGGATCAAAATCATATGTTTCTAATCCTCAAAAACAATCAAAAAGGAAGTTCACCTCACTAAATCACAGCCCCCACCCATCCTCTCAAACCACAGTGTTACTGCCGCCCTCGCCAGGTTGTTGGGACCTTGTTTTACAGGCTGGTTCGTCAGTTTACTGTCAGTGTCAACAGGTCACAACAAACAGAGGTTTCGAGGTGACACCCAGGCTGCAGCTTTGAGTGAGCTGCCTGCAGGACCCCAGGGGATGGGGGGTGTCAAACAGGACAGGCTGGGGTGAAGAGGTGGATTCACAAAGGAGAGATGGTGATATGAAGGGTGGGGTAGTTTGTAGAGCAGCTCTGCAGGGTGCTGGCATGGACCTGCCTCAACACTGCCACTGTAATCACCTCTGGTTACATTAGAACAAAGCTGCACTATTTTCTCAGGATTTTCTGAACACTGTATGTATGATGTATTTTCTGTGTAAACGTTAATTTTAAGTGGGAAAAAAATAAAGAAATAAAGTAAAAACTGGACTAAATCAGACTGAATCTTCTGACTAATCAAAACTGCAGCAAGTAGCTTTATACGTTAATTCCAAAACAACTGAGGAAATGAAAATTCTTTGTGGGAAAACTACATCAGACAGTGAGAGTATTTTCATGTATCTCAAAACACATGTGGATCTATACGTTTTATTTTTATGACTTTAAATCAGAGGCTTTTGAAAGCTGCCTCACAGACAAAGCTTCACCTTGGAGAGAAACCAACGACATTAGCACAGTGTTCATTTTCTGAAAACCCACTGCTGCAACATTTCAAGTGTCTCTCGGTTATTTTGTTGAATCCTTGTATCTCCAGCTCCTAATTGGACGGGCGCAGTTGTAAAAACCTGGCTCAGTTTTCTTCCTGGGGACCTGCCAAGGACTCATCTACATTTTAAAACCGACTGTTGAAGTGGAAAAGGAAGCTCTGCATTGAAAGGCTGCTGCCAGTGTTGCATTAGGTATGCCTCATCTAAAAGTGTGATGCCCCTTAAAACCTCAGCAACATTAACCGTCTGGTTCAGACAAAGGTGGCAGCTCGGTTATGAATAGCGGAGACTCATTGACAAGTAGATGTAAAGATCACTGACTCTCTTCCCTTTCCCCGCTAAGTTCAGTCCTCACTGTTCTGCCAACACTACTTCTTTCCAGGGTTCAGGAAAGAATTAAAGCATCTTCAGTTGAGTCTGAGTTGCACAAGACGACCAACAGATACTTGTTCAGCTGGAAACTGTTGGCGGTAAATTAGTCTTTAGACCTCAATGGGTGGAATGCAAACAAAGGCTTGCCCTCTCTTTCCCATAGACACATGGCCGCTGGGAAACTGCCTGATTTCAAACTTTGGTAAAGTGCCAGAAGGGAGGGAGTTCTGCTTTTATAACCACCTCTCCATCACGTCAGTCACGTGTTCACAGCACATGGTGGCTCTGATTTTTTTCCCTCTGTCCTGTCAGGACATGTCAGGCGCCGCCTCCACAGGAATGTGTGTGTGTGTGTCTGTGGACACGTGCTGCAGCAGCAGCAGCAGAGAGGCCACTCCCAAGGTCGGCCGCAGAGGGAGAATTTGAAAAAACAGGAACTGCTCTGTGTGCAGGAAAACCTGTGTCCCCGCCACGCAGAGCCAGAGACCAAACAAAAACGGCAGATGTGCTATTCTTAGAGTTTAAGTTTGCTCCTGCACATCAGGGCCCTGTTTCCAGGTTCAGGTCAGAAAACTGAGAAAAATTCCTCTCACAAGCTTCCAAATCCCACAGTGACAAAACTGCATGTTTAAACTTTCAAACCGCTGAATTTGTTGAATCAACAGAGAGAAGTGGAAAATCCTCACATTAGAGAAAGTGGGACCAGACTGTTTGGTATTTTTGCACAATGAATTAAACTGAATGAAAAAATCTTTGATTAAAGATTAGCAAACTTGTTAAATTACAAACAATTTGGTGCCATCACTGACAGGTGTAGTGTTAATACACACATGCAGCAAAGGCAAACAATTGTCTGCATGCTATGAACAAGTTTGGTCAGTTTTAAGTGCACTATAGAGATTTACACGGTGAATACAGACAATTTGATCAAATATGAACATTTCCAGGTTTTATTTTGCAAAATGATCAGGTTACTTTAAATAAATCTAGTTCTTGACTCTGGCATAAAGAGAAATCCAGGAACAGGGCTGGGAACCAACACTCAAATACCAAAAGCTGCTTCAAATTACTGTTGAGATTAGTTTTGTTAAGTTTGTTAATTGATCAGATGACACCCACTTTAAATATTATTTTGCCAATTTTGAGGTTGGATTTTATTTAGGGAAAGTGCTTGCACAAATGTTTGTGTTTAGACAACATTAAACATTTGAGAAGTTAAGTTTCTTTAGGTAAATTAGTGGCATCTTAAAAATGTTTATACCATCCAATAACCTTTGTATAGAACACTCAGTCCACAAAAGCACAAAATGCTGACAATTGAATATCCCATTTGAACGCACATTGGATCTTTATTTCAGCAGCTCCCCCATGAGCCTGTACCAAAAATATTCAAACCACCCCGTTCATTATAAACTGACATCATTAGCTCTGCAGAGGGGAAGACATTTTTCTCTCTGAACATTAAGAGATTCAAAGCAAAACAAAAAGGTGTTTTTCTTAGATCAAAAATCCTCTTCACACTTGCTGACCTGCAGCATTAGAAAAATCTCACTGCAAAGTTAACAGGTAGTTTGTTTGCTTTGGTTTCTTCTGACCGAGGGAAAAAAAAAAGAAAAAAGTATTGCAACTGCTCAGGAAGAAGATGAAAAAAAGCTCTTACACTTTTACAGGTTGTCAGTAAATATCCAATTAGCTTTTTGGGACGCCTAGAAAAAGGCATGCTTTCACAACAATGTTTAAACAGGGGTCAACAAAATTCATTAAAAGCAAGATTCAAAAAAACTGTATTAAAAAAAAAGCACCTCACCATTTCAGGTTTTTAAATTAAGTGCTTAAATAAGGTGGAACATGACAAATGCAAAATAAAAAATAAAAATAACAAACCAAAAATATCCAGTGAGGAGACTGAAAGACAAACTTCAGATGTGGCAGTGTGGTTGAGTTGTTAGAAACCTGGCAGTGATTTGTGTTTGCTTACGCCGGCATAATGACAAAGGTAAAACAGGCGGCAGGTCCGAGTGGTTTTTAAAACAATCACATTGCTTCAGATCATCTTAATGAAATCTTTTCACTGCACCTCAGAGACTTCTTTTACAGTCAAGGGTTCATCATTTCACATCTTTCCCTCTTTAAATTTGCATAAATAACCAACTTTTGTTACAATTAAAATGAAACTTTCGGGACTTCAGAAAATCCCTGTTCTGCTGGTGCAATCCCAAAAACTGGCGGGGCGAGGCCTCGGGCTCGGAGAGAAATTTGCTCTCAAATCTGTTCGGGGGGAGGAAGAGGGGGTTGGGGGGAGGCAGTGTGTGTTAGAGGCAGTTTTGTGAGGACGAGGAGGCGATCAGAGCTTCTTCAGTCGGCTGTACATGTCTCTCTTGCTGCGCTCCCCGGCCCAGGTGCGACTCTTGAGGCGGAACTTCCTAAGGTCCTCCTTGAAGTCCTCGTGGTGCATGGGCCGGTAGGACTGAGGTTCACATTGTGACTGCGCAGGAAGACAAGGAGACAAGTTCAGAGAACTGAACAGCCACAGAGGGTTTCATTCTTTTTACTGTGAGGTAGAACAGCCTAACGAATGTCTGATACTGGAAGTGGACTTTTGAAATAAACTTCAACTAAACTCCACTCAGCTGTTCTAACAGTCAAGACACATACTGCGAGGTGCAGCTGAAAGCTCGCAAAAGGCTCGTAAGTGGACCTTGAGCTGAAGTTATTCCATCACACATACTGGTCCCAAAACGTTTCAGCATGTATCCTGAGTAGTGCTGTAAGGCTGCTTGCTTGTGTGTATGTTGTGTGGTTTCCAGTACCAACCCTGACTAACAGAGCCATCTGTAGCCGTACTAATGTCACTGCCAATGACTGAAGATCATAATAAATCAAATCAAGTTTAATTCAATGATCCAATCAAAGTCTCAGACAGCTACTGAATGGATCTTGTAGTAGACCGATTTGTAAACAACCAAGTTAGATGGGTGTTGTTGAATCTTAACTGGCAGACAAAGTGTCAGCTCTGGTGGAACCGGAAGCAAAACTAACCTGAAAATCAGGGAAGAAGTCTTTGTATCCGCCCTTGAGGATGTAGAGCTCGGGGTAGTGGAGTATGGGGTAGTCGTTCATGGCGCGGTCTCGCTCCCTGACAAAGCGGCACATCCGGGGGCCGCGCTCCGACGAGAACTCGCAGTGGAAGACAATGACGACTCGTTTCTCTGGGCAGGACGGGACGATGGGGGTCTTCAGGAGGAAATCCTCCACCTGTTCCTCCTGGTGCAGGTTCAGGGCTCCCTGAGAGGACAGAGAGGAAGTTTAGTTCAAAGTACAGGAACTGACCCTGAGGCTATTTATAGAAGAAAGTACTGATGGATTAATCAAGAAAATAATCATTAGTTGCAGCTCTACTTAACGTGTTGGCTGACGTTGACTCACCTTGATGTGTCCTCCCTCAAACTCGTAGGGGTAGCGGCAGTCGATGACAATGACTCGTTCAACTAGATGGTTAAACTGGCCAGTCAGAGCTGCCACCATCTAAAGACCACAGAAAACCAACTTTAATGTTTAATTTCTTAAAATAATGTACAATTACAGCAGACACAAAGAGGAAAGCAGCCAGAACATCTACTCACAATGTCTGAGGTAATGTACTTGAGGTCTTGGTGTTTGCCGTCCACTGTGGGTAATACAAATGGCTAAAAGACAAAAAAGGAGATTGGATTAGACAGGTTAATTTCACATAATTAAAGACATCAATGTTAAGAAACACGGCTGGAGATCGTTGCAGTCTTTCTCACCTTGGTGAAATCTCCAATTAGCTCATTAGAGCCGTCCTCACCGTCCAGCAGCTTCTCAATCTCTGTCTGACAGAAGGATTTGGACCTCTGGAGCAGGGAACAGCCCTGGAAGGAGAAGAGGAGGGAGAGACTTAAGGAGGCAGTCAAGGAGAAAATGGGGTAATTCGAGATCGTCTGTAAAAGGTAGTGACAATGGCCAGTCAGCCTCAGCGGCTGTTTCAGGAGCAATTTCTCCACGTCCACTGAGGAGGTAACAGATGGTCGGTGGAGCTGCAGGTTTGTGCTTTTGTCAAAACTGATCATTTCCTACATTCCGAAAGGCGATCAGGTGATATCTACCTTCACACCATCAGCTCCCAGATGAATAACAGCAGCTGCATGAAGCTCAAGAAAGAGTCAAACACTTGAGCTTAACCTCACATCTCTATCTCTGTTAGACAAGACTGTTTCCAGCTAGTGGCTTAACTTGACTTCATTTGGTCTCAATTAAACAGAGAATGGTATTATTTCTACTTCTGTTTCTACTCATCATGTTTTGGTGAGGACTGAGCGGCAGTGAGGACTCACCATCCGTGGGGATTCGGGGTTTTGCTCCAGGATGGTGACTTGTGTTCCTGCCAGGCTGCGCCGTCTCTTCACCCTGACCGGTGTGTTTTCATCTGCGGGGCAGTCAGGGCGCTTCACGGAGGGACGGGAGACCGGACTGGGCATGGAGGGCGAACGGAACAGGCTTCGTGGCCGACAGCGAATCACAGGCTGAAGGAGAGAGAAAAAAAATCCAACATCAAACTCTATAGTGCATTTACATTTTGTGGCCTTAAGGGGGCATGTCTAATAAATGCAGTCTGTTGCTTTGCCCCTGTGTGTGAAATAAAACATGCTGCTCAAGTCTCACTGCTTTGCTCTTATAATTCTTCCCAGATATATTCTACCACAGAGCTTTTGTTTGGTAGTGGGCAAACTTACAGAGTCTTCTCCTGTACTGTCAGACACCAGTGGAGCAGTGAGCAAGCTGGCCATTCCCATCGGCATCCCAGAGTCGTTCTGTAGGCGACAGAGTGTTGACAATTACTTAGAGACAGTTTATTGTACTCAGATAATCTCAGAGGATTTTTTTTTTTTTTTACTGGCAGACAATCTGTAAAGTGACAGTGCCTTACCTCCATGTTGTCGTCCAGTACTTCCAAAAATCCGTCGTCATCGTCGTCGTTCAGAGAGGAGGTGAGGGAGGAACCGTCTCAGGAACATGGGGCTGGAGTCATAAAAGTGGAGCTGCTGGATTGGAGGAGGTGAGGAAAGCTGGATAAGAGGGGAAAAGAGAAGAGTTTGCATCTTTCTAGAACACGGGTCTCAGCATGATGCACAAAGAAACCGACTCTTCAGACGTTCACATACCATGAGGGCTGGTGCTGAGCTGGGGCGGCGAGCAAACGCGTCCTTGGACTGTCCGCTGTTGAAGGAGCGCACACGACACCGCGACGCCGGCTTGGTTGGTTTCTTGAATTCAAAGCCCTCCTGAAAATACATTTTAAGAAAAAAAAAAATTTCAGGAAGCGTTACCAACAACTAGTTGTTTTTTTATGGATAAAGCTCAAGAAAATTTTACTCTTTCCTAACTGAGAGGCTGCAGGTCTGTTGCCGAGCTACACATAATAATTCTGGAGGCATTCTGTACCAACAATAAACTTACAAAAGGAAAAAAACTGTACTTGGGAAAATCCTCTTTTTAACACCTTATACTGACACTAATGTTAATATAATAACCACGTAACCAAATTTTTAAGTCAAATGATGCAATGCCTTTGTCATGGAAACAAATCAGCATTCAGAGTTGCACTAAAAGTTCTGTTAGCTTCTGTATCCAACAAGAAAAAAAAAAGATGTAGGTTCTCCTTTCAAGCACTTTCTACCAAAGAAACAGGCACCACTGACCTCCGGCATGTTCTCTTTGTTGTCGTGTTGAGAGGAGGAGGCAGCATTTATTTGGGAGGGTTGTTGGCCGAATATTCCGTAGCGGTGAGAATCTGTTTCCTGTCCCTTCAGAGACGGACTGAAGCCCAGGAGCTGGAGCTGAGGGGGGAGAGGAGAGATACAATCAACAGAGACTCAGCAACTGTAAACAAGCTGTTCTGTGGTGGGTTAACACTGGAGGGTGTTCTGTACTAACTCAATTAAAGCCCAAATCTTGCTACTCAGTGACATTATTTTGAGGTTTTGTCTCCTGCACAGTCCATCATTCTCCTGTCCCCAGTGTGCTTTATGATCTATTCAATTTTAAACTTTCCTGGAGGAAATTTTTGGGGATTTGGACGCTTGACGGCCAAATTAGAATGACAGATCACATTCCTACAGAATCGGTCAGCCTGGAACATCAGCCACAGATTAAACCAATTAAAATAAATCCACGCAAAGCTGTAAACACAAACATGACAAATTTCTTACTGGCAATGAGTTGATTCTTCGGATTGGTATCCTCCTATAATTGATAGGAGGGAGAGGAAGCAGTCAATACGGATCAAATCAACAGACTGTTTTAGTTTGTGTAGTAAAATACTCCCTGGAGAGCAATGTTGTTCAAATAGGGAGAGGCAGTAACGGCCAAATACCAGAATATTGACTGGAAAGCAACTTACTCGTTGACAACTCGGCTTGACTGCTGAATGGCCTTTTCAAATCTGTAACAGAAAAATTTAATCTGTTAGTAAGAAATTCTTAAAAATGCAACAGATTTTAAGATATTGTTGAACATAAAAGAAAAGTAACAGGTCTTTGTGTTGAAACTTGCTAAGCAAGAGGCTGGAAGGCCTAATTGCCAGTAGAGACATTGTGCGCCCATAAACTACAAAGAACCTGGAGCTCTATTGAGAAACCAAGAGGAACGGTTGGACTAGAGGAAGTTGGGTGAATGCATAGAGGCGAAGAGGTGGTCCTTTGCACTGGAGTAATGCCCACCTGTATGCTAAATAAGCTGAGTGGAGAGCTTGTAGCTAAGGAGGGGGATGGAGGACAGGAGAAGGGAAGCAGAGATCAGCTAATCTACCATATGCCTGCTGGAGCCGATGCCGCCAACCCCTTTTCTGCAAGGGCCCTTTGTTTGTCAAGGGGGGAGCGTGTCCCATTCAATGCAGACCAGAGGAAGGGAGGGCAGTTGTTCTCTGGGGGTGCCCTCATTTCAATAGCCCTGACGCAGAAAAAACTCCTGCCCCCTTTTTCCTATTGAAATAACAGTGCATAGGAAGAGTGTGCCAAAATCCAGAGGGGGTGGGCTTATCATTAAACCCAAGCGCGGGGCACGTCGTCCTCCCCCAACCTGGAAATCTCCTAGCAACCGAACAGCTGTAAAAGGAGGTGAATGAGGTCTTCAGCACCAAATGCTGCTGTAAAGGAACTTGCACATCACACTCGCACATCTGACGGTGGCAGATGTCTGCAGAGACTTGCCCAACTGAGAATTAAGGAAAGGGCCACCCAAGATTAGGCAGCTGAGGATATGCTGACAAACTGGTAAAAGATAACAAAGCTGAGCACAACTGGTGCGCCTAGTTTCTTCTTGATCAGATACAGAAAATGGGAAACTTGTCCTTTTGCCTGTAGGAATTTATACAAATTAGTTTCTACTTAATATCTTCTCTTGTCCCTGTGTACCTTGTCCAAAGTGTTCACATAACCAATTAAAATAATCAACAACTGTAAACTGTAACATTCCAGACCACATGCTCTTTTCACTTAACTTTAAATACACAAAGAAAGTTAAGCTGACGTGCTTTATCGGCTAATCTGCTTAGTTAAAATGAGCGAAGCTGTCATCTTAAAGCCAACGGTAAAAATAATAATCCTACAGATGAGAAATGCTTGGCTCAGCTGAGCTCAACGACAGGGTGGAGGTGGGGGGTTGGCGGAGGGGGGTGAGAGAAGGGGCACAGCTCACAGGCTGATTGATTAGAGCAGACATGAGGAGGACAGTTCAACTTACGTGTCTTCAACTTCAACAGCATCCATGGGGCTTGGGGGATCCATGCCGAGGCCTGAAGGAAGAGATGTGTGTCACAAATCGAATACGCACAGGGTGGGCCACTGGCACCAAAAAACAGCTGATTACCAGTGGATTAGAAATGTAGCTGGTGAATTTTGCAGTTTAACTGAGACTAAACTGTAAATTTGGGTTTGATTTTTGCACTATAGACATACACGTGACTGCAGCTGTGCATAAAAGTAAATAGGACAGCAAGTGACAATTATTTCATTGTCAATTATGATTGTTAAATCTAACAAAAATAGCTAATTCTCATGATTGCAAAGTTCAGAATAAGGTAATGTTTGGCATTATTCTCAAAAAAGTTAGCAAACCAATCATGGACAGTGCTCTTTATCTCATGACCACATCTAAAGTTGAGGTGCACGGCTATGAAATCAGACAGACATTAGAGCCCTCGGGCATCAATTGTAATGGAATCAATTAGCACAGACAATAGGTCTTTTAGGATGGCTCACCAGCATCAGATGAGACGTCAGAGGCAAAGGAGGGAACCTTTTCAAGGGGTGCATGCTTTCTCCTTTTCGGGGTATCACAGTGGCTGTATGGGAAAGAGATGAACAAGAAAAAACAATGGTGTGAACACCAAACCAGACTATGCATGCTGGTCTATGGACTGGAACAAACGGAATTTCTTGGCTTGCAAAAAACAGCATTAAGTAGACAAACATGACGGATAAAACTTTAATAACTATACCTGCCAAGTCCAGCTAAATTGTTCATGTCCAGAGCCAAATTGGTGACAGGCGACAGGACAGTCGCGGGTCCAGGGGAGAAGAGATTCCTGCAGTGCGAGTTCTTGGAGTTCAGCTCGGGCAGAGAGAGCGAGGAAAGCCCGGGGATCCCGTCGGGCCTACTCGTAAAACCAGTATTAACAGGACTGGCGCTGCTAAAAACATTTATCGACTCCATCGTTAGCTGTCCAATTTCTATAAATCCCGCGGTCGTTATTGCCTCGTGGTGGATTTAGGTTGAATTTCGGGTCGGAGAGTGCCAATTAGTTAGCAAGACGGTCCAAACTTCAAGCTAACCAGAGAGCTAACCAGTTAGCTAGCAACAATTTAAGAAAACATTTCCAAACCATTCGATCCGAAACACCCGCTGGAAGTGACTCGGTGGTTCCGTGTGGAGTAAAACTTTGATTCAGTCTTGCTAATCTGGTAAAATCACATAGTTGTTGATTGTGGCAGAGAGCTGCAGCACAGCGTACTCCCTCTCTGACAGCCCCTTGTTTCTGAGAAAAAGAGACTGAGGCTGCTCGTATTTATGTTCAAAATAGAAGTTCAGGAGCGGCAATCTTTCAGCCAATCAGCGCCTTGTTACGTCCCACCGACCAATCAGAGCGCAGAACAGCTCTCCGCTGTTGTCCTGTCGCCGGATGAGGGAGAGGAAGGAGGATGTGACACAATCCTTTAAAATTTTCATCTTTCTCCTCACATATCTTTTGTTCTCACCCTCTCAACTGTGGACTGAAACTCTCATCAGCCACTATGTGAAATATTCATCTCTCACTGCCATTTTCGTTTGGTTTGAATTTGAAGAAAAAAAACTTGGCTGCTGATAAAGAGATGTTGAAAAAATGATTTTTTTTTTTTTTAAATGAACAGAGCTTTGCAAAATCCCTCTACGCTTGGCAAAATGTCTGTGCTGGCAAGCCTGTATTCAAATGCTGCAAACAAAGACACTACATGTATCTAAACTGGGGTCCAACTGATTCACACAATCAGATTATTGCATCATCTCACTGCATATGTTTGTGTAAACTGATAAATACATTTTTGCAGTTTTGACTTCTGCTTTAACCTCATACATGAACCTCTTTAGTTTCTATGGATGGAAATGAGCATTGTAACTTTTTCAGCCAGTTTTCAGCCTTTGTTTAAGTAAAAGTACAATTGCCAAGTGGTAAAAATACTCTATTACAAGTAGAACTCCTGCATTCAAATGTAAGCATGACCAACAAAATGTACTTTAAGAATCAATGGTTAAAGTACTCCCCTTAACTTTTACACCATTAGATTATTATTATCGTATAGAAGACATGGTTGCATCATGTGTGAGCAGCATTTCACTGCTGTAGTTGTTTGAGGTGGAGCTTACTTTTAACTATCTCATAGAGAAGCATAACTAATGATTATTTCATTATGAATGAACCTGCTGATTATTTACTCAAGTCATCAGTTGATTGTTTGCTTTGTAAAGATGAAAGTGAAACGTTTCTTGTTTTGTTTGACCAAACCTATGGGGTATTCAGGTTACTATAATTTAAAGAGAAGTATTTCAGCTGTACTTGTACACAATGTTGGGTAGTTTCATCCATAAGAAAGGTTTATTTTGAAAGGTCTTCATATGTTTTGTAGGCAAATCTTAATTGATGAAGTAACTAGTAAGATACATATAGTGGAGTTAAAAGTCCAAACTAAGTTCCCTCTGAATGTAGTAGAGTATTAAGTATGAAGTAGAATGAAAGGAAAATAGTTAGTAAGTAAAGTCCAAGTACCTAAAATTTGTACTTGAGTACAGTACTTGAGCATATGTACTTAGTTACTTTTCACAACTCCAAAGACTGAGCAAAAGTAGTAATAGCCTACTACAGAGTAAATCTCATTAAAAGTTTTTATTGAACCAAAGGAAATAAGTGTCTTAAACACAGAGTTGAAGTTTAAAAATGTAAAGTACACTCAGTGGTGGAGGAAGTATTCAGGTCCTTTACTAAAGTAAAACTCCTCTCAGTGTCTCTCAGCACATTGTGACATGACCATGTGCATGTTTACCAGTAATGGCTGCCAAGCTCATACGCCTCCCACACAAAGTGACTCAGACAAAAGACATTATTTTCACTGATGTAATGGATTCTTCCTTTTTAATGTTTCTCTTCCTCTCTGTTACAAATCAGTGAACACACACTCTTCTCCTTTAACTTTCTAAAATCATATTAAATTCATGAATCTTTATACGTTGCAAAAAGCAACATGAAGTCAGGGAGAAAACAGTCAAACCTCAGGAGCAGAGAGGCTTGTTGTGTCTGAATGTTTATAGACTACGTGAATGTATGTGATCTGTATTTGCGGGTGCATGTGTGAGAGTGCACCTTTTAAAGTGGTTTTAGTTATGTTTTCCACCACTTCCTGTCTCACATGAATAAAATTGCAACTATATGTTTCAGGAAATAGAATTAGGACATCCTCGCGTCCATGTTTTTATTCAAAATAAGAAACTGTTTCCTCTTATACCTACAAAATAAAAACACTGAACTATATTTTAAATGGTCACTACTGTTTTTTTGGATCATAAATTCTAAAAACTTTCATCAGAAATATTAAAAGTTTCTGCTGGAAGGTGCACAGGGTGAGGCCATTGTTCCTCTCTACCAGGACTTCATTTTTTCTCACTAACACACTCAACAAACAGGGCCCAAAACCCATGTTTGTAAAGTCAAATACATCATTGCTGACCAAGACTGTCTTTAACTAGTTGAACCAGACACCTGAGGCAGTCCAACTGACAAAACCAGATGCATGTAAACACTAAAAATACCTCAGTGTTTTGCCTGAGGTTTATAGGAGTTTGTAGTTCGTGGTTCTGCTGCTTTTCCCCACGTCTCCAAACTTTTTCTTCCATAAGATGTCCAGGTTTTATCATGCACACACTCCTGATTGGATTTACAATGCTGAATGTACGATTATGTGTAATTCAGAATCCGATGAATCGTCAGGCGGCACCCATTTTAGCACAACAACAGTGTTTTGGTATTCGTAAGGCAGGGTGGTGTACTGACCTTCAGCAGGTCGAATAACCACTGTTCACCTCTGTTCGGTCTTTGTTCAGGTTCAAGTATCTGTGTGATTGGCATCACAAATGTAAATAAGGCTTAATGAACTTCCCTGGAGAGGTACGAGCACGGGCCTGTGACTCCGGGCTCCTCACACCACATCTGAAAAGAGGAGACAAAAGAGAGAGAGAGACAGTGAGTGGCTCACCCCGAATAAAACCTCTGCAAACCTCCCAACACCTTCTGTTCCCACCAAACCTGCACCGACTCCCCGCTGACAGCTGGTTTCCTTTTTTACTCAAGCTCACACCAACAGACACACAAATGACAAGATTCACAATCTGCTGAAGAAGACACTGTATAAGAACATGCTCCTCATTCATTCATTCATTCGTTCCCTTTAAATTAGTGTAACTTTCTGTCATATGTAGGAGGAATAATCTCAGGAGTTCAAGGTTTTACTAACCAGGAGACCATTTCTATTTCAGCCAGATTCCCAGCTTATTAAAATGTTTTTGCATATTTTATCCAATTTGCTACAAATCATGTGTACTACGGGTTATAGTGAACTAATCCTATTTTATTCACCAATGCAAAGCCAGCTACATTATGAAAAACATGTTTCTGCATTTTAGAAATTTTCAATTCTGTACCATATTGTACCAAATGAAAATCAACCAGCAGACTCTTGATACTGTAATCTATCCCTGTAATCCATCAAAGTGTCCATCAAGTCATCTTATATCTTATATCAAATTTACACTATTGTTGCATTGCACAACGAACACAAAACTCAAGGAAGTTTCAAGAGTCTGCCAAATTATTTTAAGGGAATTAATAGAAACTAATGGCTGGCTGTAACCTAAAATAAATGTAACCCTGCTTAGAAAACATTTGAGTATGTTACAGTTCAAGTACTTTACACATAACTTGTGAAAGAGTAAAAATTTCTAAACACACATCTATGGACCTTTAAGAATGAGATGGGCGTTAGTTTTCCTCGTGGCTTTAAGGCTTTGAGACAGCTTAATAGAATAAAATCAACCTTGTAAACTTGTGTAAGTGCTGCTACAAAAAGTGCTCAGTGGATAAAGTTTATTACTGCAGTGTATTAGAACCAATCTTATCTCCAGTTATCTCACACTCTGACTCATTTAAACAAAGTGTGTGGCTATGTGCAGGCAGTTTGTTGTGTTGGATTGTAATTGGGACGCTCATAAATGATTCTTCCTCACTGATGGCTCCAACACACAATAATCTACACTGCTTTCAAACCCTCCATTTACCGTTGTAGGCAGAGGGTGTAGCTACAAGGAAGGAGGGTTTACACTCACAAACAAACACTAGCTGCTCAGTTAAGTCTTGCAGCTGTGGAGCTCTGTTCTCAAGGTGACCTTTGTAACAAACAAACAGGATTTGTCCACAGAAGCTGCAGATTCTTTGTGATAATGCTCTCTGAATTTGACAAATCACACACTAAAAGTGAGAGGGATTCACTGTCTCGCTTTAGTTTTATTCTTGCGGTCAATACAGAAAACCTCAGAAACTGCATGTCATGTGTGAAATTCTACTCAGACAGATATTTTAAGATAAAGACTCTCACACACTGTAGGTGCAAAGAGAAGAATAAAATTTCATTTCAAGTTCTCCAGGGTGGAGTTTCTGCAGCTCTGGTCAGTGGTGGAAGAAGTATTCAGAATCCTTACTTCAGTAAAAGTAGCAATAACACTGTGCAAAGATACTGAATTACAAGTGAAGACCTAGTTATAGAACAGAAGCACAAAATAAAAATTCAAACCTTCTGCTGCTTCACACAACAATCAAAGTTTAGCCAATAACAGCAGCAGAAGTACTAGGAGCAAAATGTACTTAAAGTAACCCGTGCAGCAGAATGGACCCGGTCAGTGTTATATATATTTTAAAATCACTATGAGCGATGCATTACCATGTAAGAAGCCTTTAAATGTTGTAGTTATAATTGACAGGGAGCCAGTTAGGGTGGGATCCTCTGCACTGGACAATTGACAGAAGATCTAAAACTAAGTGCAGGGTCCTAACAGTCGATGACCAGTTTAATTGGACACTTACTGCAGCATTTGCATTTGTCTTATCTGGAACTGTTTTGCTGCAGGAGCATTAACATTGACACTGGTTCAAACAGGTCATTAGCACAGTGGCAGCTACATTACAGAGCACCCAGACTGTCACATGGACAGAGGAGACAGCACAAACTGATGACACCATGCTCTGGCTAATTAACATCAGAGAGAAAAATGTCTCAGACCTTCACCCTGCAGCAGCGTGCAGTGTTTTGTTTCTATATGAGAAGCAAATAACCCACGTCATCACTGGCCTGAGCGAGGCCAAAAATTTGTTACAGTTTGTGCAGGGAGCTAATGTGACTCAGTACGAGCTCTGTGGTTCACAAAATAACAGCACAAACAAACCTCCTGCTGTTTCATACAGCGATCAAAGTTAGGCCCATAAAACAGCTTTGATTTAAGCCCTTTGACCCTCGTGATTTCATGTGATAATGAAGTGACGAGAAAATAGATATTGATCTATAAAGCACCCTTAAATCACAGAATAGTGCCTCATGATCCCAAACACACATAAAAATGAAAAAATGACCATGGCATGAATATGGAGCTGAAACTAAAACATTTCTCAAGCTCTTATCTGAAAAGTCTTCTGGCAGAAAACCAGGAGTCCTGTGATAGAGAAGCAAAATACTGGCACATGAGATGCATTTCTTTTCACTGCAGTTAATCAAATAGTGATACATTTTGGGATATGTGCCTATTGGCTTGCTTACTGAGAGTTCGATTAGAGTGTGTCTGTCCATGCTAGAGCTAGCAGGCAATTATCTTAGCTTAGCATAAAGACTGGAAACAGTTAGCCTGGCACTGTTCAAAGTTTAACAAGCCCGCCTCCACACCCTTAAATGTCACTGATTAACACATTATATCTTGTTTCTTCACAAACATAAACAGAAAACTGATGAGATGTGGTTTTATTGGATTTATTGCTGTAACATTTCTTGCTAGCTCGAGCATGTAAATACCTGTAACACCACAACATGAGTTTCTGGTTTTAGATTTCTCTTTGTGCCTGGATTTAACAAACATGTTAACCTAAAATGCAGATATGTTGGTACAGTACATGCATGTTTTTAAAATCTGGACAAAGACTGTAGCTCTCTCTACTTTCTATTCTTTTCTTTTTTTGTTTTTATTCTTTGAGCCATGCTAAGCTAACCAGCTGCTTGGCTGTAGCTTCATATTCACTATACAAACATGAATGTGGCATCAATCATCTCATCTAACCTTTGCAAGAAAGCAAATAACTGCTTTCCCCAAAATGTAAAAGTATTCCTTGAATGTATTCCCTCCATCAGCAGCACCTCACACAGTGTTTTGCTCTGTCATTAGCCAAAATTCCTTGTCCCAGAATTTCTGGTTTTCCTCTGTCAGACTTTTTAGATAAGAGGAGTTTCCAGATAAGGATTTGCAAATTGAGCCAATGCAAATATGTTGTCAAAACATTTGGTTTCTTGAGTGTATACTAAACTACAGGAGGATGTGGGCCTCCACTTCAAAGTACTGTCGGATTATCATTGGTTCTTTTTTCAGTCTTCTGATTTAACTCATAGTCTTTAGTCTCCTTCATTCCAGTTTCTGTGAAGGATTTAGACTGAAGACTGAAACTAAAGAAATGTGTATGAGATAGTTGTGCAGACATATGAGAGTGATGATTATTATTGATGGACTTGGAAGGACAGTACACTTAACTGATGCTATTTAGGAACATTTTACCTTACATACAGTAGGAAAGCAGCATTTCCTTTGCATAAATCTCTGGTTTAAGTCAACTTTTTAAATGATCCTCTTCTCTCTAAATGATAAGTTGTGGATGTTCTCTCCACAGGCCTTTACTCCACATAGGAATGAGGGGTATGTCTGCATGGAGATGGTCAGTCAGCCACGGCTTCCCCCCTCCACCTCCCGGGTGTTCATCCATACCATTGTTCCCTCTTATTGTCTCTACTAGTGTCAATGCAGACTCTCCCTTGGTATAGGTCATCCCTCCACTGGTCAACCACCACCCCCCACCAGTACCTCCAGGCTCAGGTCTTGGAGGACGGGGTGAACATCTGCTCATGGTCCGGCAGCCGGCAGATGGACGGCAAACACAGAGGTAGAGAGCTGGAGCCTCCAGCCAGGAATTCTGGAGGGAAAAGAGACAAAAGATGAGGAGGGGACGAAGAACGGAGGCTGCAGAGGCTGTATGAGGGGGTTAAAGAGAGGAAGGAGGAGGAGGTTTATAGAGTGAAGTGACACATCCTGACAAGGATCTGAGTGTATTTTAATGTGATGGAGAAAAGAGAGAAAATGTGAGGTTGAAGGAGGCAGATGGAGGGAGAGACAGATCCATATTCATGTTTTTTCTTTCTGTAGTATTTCATTGCATCTGAAGTTTTTAAGCAACTTTTAAAACCTCACTTTATCATGACAGTGATGGTGAAAGTGATATATATTCTTTAATGCAATATGTTATAGTTTTAACTGAATTGAATTGGATTATTTTATTGTTGTTGTTTTAACTGTTTTTTTTTACTAAAACAGTAATATGAGCAGACAAATTACTGGTTAAAGGTGCTTAAACACAACAGAAACAATTAAGAATACTGAACAATACAACGTAAACGTGATAGCAGACAAATATAGGCTTGTGTTACTGTGTGCAATGGTTAATTTCATGACTTGGGAAGAATGCAAATACACAAATATAACCAGATGAAGCAAATAAATGTGACATATATATCTCTTCTAAGCTATATCTCTTTTTACTACTACTGTTTGTTTCAGTGTTTGAGTTGTTGGTGAGTTAAGTGTCACTGTTTCAAAGATGTGAACGTCTCTTCTCTCTTCAAATGTGCAAGTGTGGTAAAAAAAATCTCCGCCCGGCTCACTGTGCTGTAAATTTACAAATGTGAGACAGGGGTTTGGTGCATTTGTGTTGAGCAGCTTGTTAAGTGTCTGGCTGTTGATTCCTGCTACAAACTGAAAAAAACAGACTCAGTGTGAGAATTTGTGTTTGAATACACTCAGCTGTTTAAAGCCTTTAATTAGCTGATCTTAATCTACACAGCCATGTGTGCTGGGGGTTCACGATTACCACCATCAGCTGTGGGTGTAGTTTTATGATCAGGAGCTCTGGAAACAGTGTTATTCATGTCTAAACAACACTGAGTTTTAGTCCTGTGTATTTAGAGTTTATAAGTAGGATACAAACAATTAATATATGTTTTTTCAGTGAATACATGTATTTAAAGTATGTGTATATATGTGTTTAGTTGTCAAATAACAATGAAATTTTCACTACATGTTAAAGTTTGACTGATTTTTGTAAAAGAGAGAAGTGAGAAACAGATGATATCTATATTCTGATGATAATCACTGTACATGTGGTCTGTTTTACCTGTGTTTCTACTGTTTCTATTGTCAGTAACATGACCAAGCTCTGTTCATACTCTACATTTTATATAAGGCTTTGTTCAGCTTCATCCCTTTTCTCTGTCACTGCCCCATTCGTCTATTATTCATTCTGTACATTAGTGTAACTTTATATAGCTGTATATGAATTGTGCTAGCTATTTCAGGTCAGATGTTAAACGCTGAACAGAACTTTTAGAGACTTAAAGTGAAAATGTCTTGATTCCAGAAAGTGCAACTTATAGTGAAACAGGTTTCAACAGAGCATTTCTCTATTTGTTTGAAAGTAATTTAAACACACAGGAAACTTTAGACTGTTTCATGTTTGCTCCTCAGTTGTACAGTTGATTTCTAACACAGTGGTTTAGTTTCATTCTGCCATAAAACTACTTGCCCAAATATTCACCCAAAAAACAAACAAAACAGAAAGACAGATTGAATACAGACACAAAATGAAATAAAAGAAAACACATTAAACTAAAATATGAAAAGGATAAAAACACTACAATTAAAAACCACTTATATCTATAATGGTCCTGATGTTAAACTGCTCTCACTCTGTTATACCTGCCTGCTTTTCTTATGTAAATGATTTTTGCGTCTCCATCTTGCTAATGAACTCATAGAAAAGAGAGACATCCTGTCTATGAAAAAGCCCTTGTGGCAGTGAGACGGCCCCTTTGTTTGACTGCTAATCTGAGTGATGGGCACGTGTGTGTGTGTGTGTGTGTGTGTGCATGCATGTGTGTTACGTTCATCTTGAATATTGTATGGAAAGCAGTTGGCAGCAGTTGGGACTGGTCCATCTGTCAGAGACCGTGCTGGGGCCTCATTTCCAAAGGATCAGACAGAGAGTTATTAATCATGAATGAGGTCAGGGATTAAAAGTTAATAAGTTCAACAAGTATCAAAGGTAACGTTATCAAATGTTCATGAACTCAACAATTAGCCGCACTTGGCTATAACGTCCCAACTGATTGATTCTTTATTAATAGCAGATAAATTGGTTTTGATGTAATTATTCCCTGCAGGGGTTAAACTTCCTGTTCAGAGGACATTCAGGTTTTATTTTATACTTTAAGAGCTGCTGCCAATTTGATGGTGTCCCACAGTGGAGCAGTGAAGGTTAGAGAACACCTCCTCTTAGAATTAAGACTACACACATTTAATTACCATAAAAATATGACCTCTTTATTATATATTTCACAGTGGGATCACAGCACATACACTGCTTCAAGTAATGTACCACCTCAGCGTTCACTACCACACCATGACATTTAATAAAAACACATCATCCTCTAACAAGTCAAATGTTTGGTGTAATTTCAAAGATTGTGTATTGGTGCAAAAGTAGGAACTTCAGAGGTATATATCCATTAAATGTTAATGTTTTGTGTTGTTTTATATGTTCTGGTAGGTATGTCTTTCCTGCAAAATTAACTCAAATCAAAGTATTTTTTATACGTGTGAGACTCGGTTCATTTCAAACTCTTGTTCACTCATCAATGCTGTTAAATACAGTAACTATTTAAAGTTAAAAAAATTTTTTCCTCCAATCAATTCACTATATTTGTAGAAACTGTATGTAACATATTTTGGAAACTTGACAATTGTGTTATAAAGTTGCAAAAAGGTGGTGAATTTGCAAAAAAGCTACATTTTCAAAGCAGTTTGTGACAGCAGAAGGCCTTGCTGAATTATTGCCTTGTAGTATGACGCCACCTGTTGGTCACCTGTGGGACTGCAAGTTTGGTACAACCAAAAAAACTGGGACTGCAACAAACTCTGAACTACAAAAATGGTGGCAGCTCTGCCATTTTGATTTTCTGCTTAAAGACACAAGAACCCCAGTCCAGAGGAGTCTTTGAAAATTATACAGAAAGGAGATGGCCCAAAGGTAAATTACATTATAGCTTTATTAATAAAAACAACAGTAACAGTTCATTTTGTTTATGTCAGGACGCTTACCTGGAGAAATTTCCAATGGATGAGTTTTTTAGACTAATAATCAATCAAGAATGACTCTATCCCTTAAGGATAAGTGCTGTAGATAATGAATGAGTGAATTAATGACTCTAGTATATTATATGGACTGAATATATGACGGGTGGTGTCTTAATGTTGTTTTCTATAATGAACACAAGGGGGGCAGCATTGTGTTTAAACTTGGATAACCTCATGTCCTGCTGTAATAAAGAACACACAAGGTCACAGTACTAATAGTTTCTCATTAAGAATGCAAACAGAAGCTTAAAAACAGTTTACCTCATTAACATTCAAATTCATGCAGAAAGACATGAATCTAATCAGATCATCAACACCATCTGGAGTAACTGTGGTCCAGTTTCTACTATGTATTTTTCATGAGTTCAAGCATTTGCAAGAAAAATCAGTTTCCTCCTAATTAAACCAATCTGCTCATTATCCTGCAAAGACGTTTTATATAAATATATTTGTTTTTTGCATGCTTCATATCTGGCATCAGTTTGAACTTGTTTTCTTAAAGTGTGAAGGAGTTCCAGCAGTTTCTGGGAAATGCAGTGTTCCCTCATTACAATGCAAATGTCTGTATGCAGGTGCTCTAAAATCTAATCAGATCATTAACTTCATATAGTTTACTTGTGGTGTAAGTACAGACTATTGTTCATATGGTATGTGAGACTTTAAAAAAAGAAAAATGTGGCTCAAAATTTGTGGTTCGCTGATAATACTGTGGAGTAAAAAATCATTTTAGAGAACACAACATCTCAGATTTTATGCAGCTGTGTTTAGTGTGTTCTTCACTAAAATGTCCTTATAACTACTGAATCCATACTTTCTGTTGGAGTGAGAGGAGCTGAGGTTTGATGCCACAGTCAAAACTCTACCTTTGTCAAACTGGCTCCTGCTTCCTAAGTTACAGGTAGGATTTGAAAATTTTCTTCTCTGGCGCCATCGTGTGATTGGATCAGAAATGACACTGTGGCAGATGTCAATGCACTGCAACCCAGGGGTAAGTAATAAAGTTACTGAGTAAAGTCTCAGATCTTCTAATGACAGCTTATGCCGTCACAATAGTTTAAAATGTGTTATAATACATCACATAAACACAGACCAATCAGTCACATCATTAAGTTGACACCTGTGTCTGTATAGTTAAAAAAAAAGGTCTATTCAGGCGTATTTTTCACATTAACTCCATATTTTTTCTGCTGATATCTTTGTCCAGACCTTAATCCAAAGTCTTGCAAAAATGCTGGTGAGGTTAGTAACCTAATGTATCTGAAGTGTATCTATATTTGTTAATATTAATGTGAGGATATTAGTATTTTATTTGTCCTTTTCTTTCATTTTGTTCTTGCTATTTGACTCATTTTTCATTTATTTTAGTCAACTGAAAAACAGTGGAGCATCTCTGGTGCCTGTTCAGGTTTTTCCTCTTTGAACCGTCTTCACCTCTTTCGTCCACCAGATGTCACCAGATGTTCATCAGATCTGGAGTCTACCTGTCGGCCTGTGTGTGGTCCTGTTTGAAGTGCTCAGTCTGCTCTTGTAAAAACATTAAATTAGCCACCATGCTCCTCACTCTTTGCATAAGTTAAAAGACGGGGAAGTGGGGTGTAATGTGCCTTTAGTTGGGCTGTCTGCACTAATTATTGTTCTCTCCACTCAAGAGTCCATCACAGCCCACAAAGTCAGCATATCCGTCTTTGTTTGGCATTTCTCCAAGGAGACGGCTGCTTTGATCTGCTGCTGGAGGCTCTGATTGTCTTCTGCTCGGCTCAAAGTGACATGGACACACACAATAGACTACAACCAAGGTGGGACGACTGTAAACTTCATCTCTGGAAAGAGGAGTGAAGTCTAAAACCAGACCTCTATTCCTGGACTTTGAACACCGAATCAATCAATTCAGTGACTGAACATAATTCCAGACAAATGCACTATTTGTTCCTGTTTGAGTGATGTTTGCTGAAAACTACAGTGACCGGCTGTTTAAAAAATGAATGAGCCTTTTTTTTAGAGGTGAAAGTGAGTATTTCAGTAGGAAGGAATGGGCTTTGGATTGACTGGGTGGGAAAGCCAACAGTCTTTCATTTCATTTTCCATTTATTGAAAATATATAATATCACTAACAACAACACACACACTATGCTTTTTTAAATTCAAGTCAAATACTTAATTTCTACATATTATATATTCATTAAAATTTGACACAAAGCATATTGCAGAGATAGTTTTGTAAGGTGAGGGTATTCAGCCGCTGCTGAAAGGCTTAGATAGACAACCTTGGCCACGTTAGAGCAGCATGTACCAACATGAATAAAACCTTTCTCTTGTCATTTCTACATGACCAGAATAAAACCAGCACACTCGTGCGATGCCTTTAAATTGCAAATAAGACTTATTACTGACACAGATACAAACAGCTCATCATTGCAAATACGTCCTTGAATGCAAAACTGTAACTGTAACTAATTAGAGGCACAATTTGCATTCTCCAGAAGCAGCTTATTATGTATATTTATGTCAGACTCTATTGAATCTTTAGTACGTGACAGGAACATATAGATTTTTTTTTCTTTTCTTTAGTTTCTCTCTTCATACCTGAACATTTTCCCACCACCTGCAGCTGAGAGCCCAGCAGGTGTGTTTAGTTAAATCACCAGGACGGCTGCAACACAACAAGTACATGATCACTGCAACAATTTTTAGCATTTTCAGCACCACAGTTCTTGATGGTGTTGTAATACATTACATTCATTAAAGATCAGTCTGTACTATTTTGTATTTTTGGTCATTGCTCTTGATGCCCATCTGCTGCAACAAAGTTCAGAATGAGATTTAAAGCAAATGTAGCCTGAGGACCGTGATACACTTCCTTTTTTATAATAAATTAAAATAATATAATTGGGTTTTTCTTTAATTTAGAGTGACAATCTTTTAGGATGATATGATGACATGTTTTGTGTCTCTGCAATATTCAGACAACTCTTAACCAATAAACACTGAATTATACTGTAAAGAGGTCAACGACAGAGACCACAAGCTGCAAATGCAGGAGTCCTTATATCCTGAAAAAATGTAGATTTTATCTGTGTTTTCAGTTAGTACGATCAAATGGTTCCTCTGGTAAAAATGACAAAGAATACAGGAGAGTTGCAGTCAGACAAATATATTTTCAGTTTTGACTGAAACCCCATAACAAACCAGACTGAGGCTGAGAACTTTCAGGTTGAATATGCAGGTTTGTCATCATTTTCCTATAAAAGGCCTGAGGAGGTGAGTGTGGGGGGTCGAGGAAGTGTGGCAGTAATATAAGCAAACAGAGAATGTGAAGAGAGGAAATGGCCTGTCCTAATAATCACAGCCCAGGAGCAGCGGTGCATTCAGCTCGCAGCGCCGGGGTGCTCGGCCGCTTTCTCTCTCTCCTTTCAATGCAGCAGAGCCCTGCAAGCGGCGCTTTATGGACAAGACCTGACACCCACAGGAAGTGTAAACAGAGGTCAAGTGTTAAAGTCCAACCCGCCAATTCTCACCTCCATTAAAGAGGAGGGAGGCAGGGGGGTCTCCACAGAGCCCTCAAAGCACCTGGGAAGAAGAGGCCCCTTTAAAACACTGCAATGATTGGTTTCATAAAGCAGCTTCACAGATCAGCAGAGATGTGAAATGTCCACATGATATTTACAATTTATGAGTTCATCAAAAAACATGCATGGTAGACAAATGGAAAATATAAAGAAAATCTCATATTTAAAGGAATAGGGAATTTAATGGAGAATTCCAGAGTATCCACACACCAAGTTAAAGGAATATTTTTATATCATGGGAATGGCTGATGCACTCTCATTTCTCCACGTTAAATATGAAGCTACAGTCAGGAGATGATCAGCTTAGCTTAGCATACAGACTGGAAACAGAGGGAAACAGCTAGCCTGGCTTTATCCAAAAAAGTCTGCTCACAGAGGTAAGGGAGCCTTCAATATGAACATCTAACAATCAGCAGGTGAAATACTCATTTGATAGGTGACATTTTGACCCCTCTGTCTCTTTACAGCAGGGTCGAACATTTTCTCCTCAGTCTAATAACATTTCGGAGCTATCGTCTGCTTTCCAGTTCCTGCAGTGACTGTGACCATAGCTAGTTACCATCTCATTTCTGTGCCACCCCAAAGTGAGAACTGGCCTTGACCTGGCCGCCACAGGATCTGATGTACAACCCTTCAATATCTAAACTTCCAACACCAGACAACACCAGTCTGAAATAAAACAAACCGCACCAGACAAATCAGGCAGTATCTGTCCATGCTAGCAGCTCAGTGAGGCTGGAAATCACTGGAGATATTTCATAACAGACTGACATTGCCAGCCCTAAAGCCAGTGCGAGCTTGACTGAAAAACATTACCCTATCTAATTATTAACCTGTTCCCTGACATTCCCATTTTTTGTGCACAAGATTCAAAATAATTTGCCTAAAATAAAAAAGTTACTGTTGTTTAACCCTGTTCTCCTTTCTTTAAATCTTACAACCAAAAAGTCATCATGAGTAGAACATACTGAACCAAAGTCACAGAGATGTATGTTTTTTTGCCTTGTCTTGCAGTTGTTTTTGTGTGGAGAACAGTTTGGAGCCACACTAGACTGGATTCTGTGCATGCTTTGCAGAATCAGGAAACTTACTAGCTTTCAAACAAGGTATAATTTGTCTTGGTTGTATGAAGACTGACTCCAGTACAGACCAAAACACACATAAGAGGCCAAATTGTCTCACAGGTGGGATGATGCATTTTAACAGGTTATGATACTGTCACTGTTCAGAGTTCTGTCTCCCTGTCTGCACTTCACCAAATGACTGACAGAATCTGCCCATTATATTTCGATTGATTCTTTATGAAACATTAAATTATTGAAGGATAATGTCCATCACAACTTTGCAACATAGCTTCTTAAAATACCCCCAAATATTTTGTCGTCAGAGACATATGACAAAGAAAAGCATTTGAAGGACTGTAACGAAAGAATATTTCTGTCAGTCAACTAATCAACTAATTATCTCAGCTCTACAATTACTGGCTGAGTTGAATCTTGGCCTTTACAGCGGGTCAAACTCTCTGCAGCCCCGGTGGTGTGGAGGCCTGTGTGTAGTGTCAGACAGGTCGAATACACACACGCTCTGTTCCCAGGACAGGACAAGTCATGTCAGTCAACAGATACTGTTCAGAGGGAAAGTTAATCCCTCATTAAGTTGTTAATGACATGGACGGTCATTTCTGCGAGCGGATGGAGGACTCTCTGTGCCTTAAGTGGCCACTCTGAGCCCAGAGGAGAGCAGCTCGTACAGTGGCACTTCACAGCACAGGGTGTCGATGCTAATGGAGCTGGAGCTGCTGTGGCTGGAGGTCCTCCCTCCTGCCACACATGCTAATGAAAAACACACAAAATCTGCATAGCGACTTGCAAAAGACGCAGTTTTCAATGCTGGAATTAGTCAGTTCATTTCACATTTTAACTGTTTAGCTGATGGTGTTAATTTAGCCGGATGACAGGTTTGTTCAGGGGCATTTTGACTGGATAGAAACTAATTGCAGGGACACTGTGGCTATTTCTGTCTGTCTCCTCTTTCAGTTTCAAGTTTCAGTCCTAAACACACATAGCCGCAGTACATGACGCTCCAGTCACATTCACTGCTGAACATTAATGAGGTGTTAATTGGCAGAGCTGTAGACTTGAGGCCTCAGCTGTGTCCCAGTTCCATATTGAACACTGTGTATACCTGAGTTGTAATCTATGCTTAACTTTAAGGTGGTGAAGTAATCAGCATACAGCTGCTTTATTTACCACTGCAAAGTCAATTTAATTTTACCAAGATATTTCAAAGATTTGTGGGGAAAGACTTGACAGACTTGTAACTGACCTATAAAGACATGTCCCTCAACTTGGACTTGCCCACATAAGGACCTGAGAAGTGACTAGAGACTTGCTTTGACAAGACCTGAGTCTGTGTATATATGTTTGCATCATCCCTGAGTGACTTACCAGGGTAAAATAAAATATATTTATTTTCTTCTCAGTGGCAAAGTTGAAAATCACTGTATTTTAACCCAAGCAGGCAAAATTAGGCTTTGAATAAATATTATTATAAATTCTTTTGAATTAATAATTAGGTACATTTTACAGTTCACACTTCTAAAAGAAATGACAAGTTGAATTTACCACTGATGTTGGGATTATTCTTTGATGACTTTCAAACAAAGTGTAGGATTTAATCTTAATCTGCAGCAGTGACTTGATTGTGGAGACCCTAAGTGGCAAAACTGTCTGATAAAAGTCAAAGTGCTATAATTCAGTCTGCAAATAACTGACAGTGTCCCTTATATTTAATGTCTTATATTT
This sequence comes from Lates calcarifer, assembly GCF_001640805.2. Classification (NCBI taxonomy): domain Eukaryota; kingdom Metazoa; phylum Chordata; class Actinopteri; family Centropomidae; genus Lates; species Lates calcarifer. Next base: position 20,971,156 of record NC_066851.1, on the reverse strand, counting down.
TGTTCTTATGCATCCTTGTTTATGGATGGATCACCACTGTTAAGTAGACAAAAATGGACGTTTTAATTTTTAAGTGAAATACAGTGTCATAATTGACAACTTAACTGGTGCTGAATTTGGGTTATTTTTCTTTTATATGTATAGTTCTTTTACTTCTTGTCAATAAAGTTGCAAAGCCAGACAAGAAAAATAGTAGTGAAAGTGATTTTCAAAGATTATTTTTTCACATAGAGGCTGATTAGTATATCTCTGGAGATGAAAGAAAAACACAGTGAGAAGGAAAAGGAACAGAAACCTCACTGAAATTTGTAAATTCTCTTAAAAAGTGTTTCAGAGCAGCTTCAGAGCAAGTGTTTCAAACCAGAGACAACATCAGCCCACAGCAGAGCCTGGATGTGTATTGGAGCCAGACAGAGCATACCTGGCCTTTTACTGGACTCCCATTCATAGTCAAGGTGAGGGCCAAGGCCCAACAGGTCCCAGTAATGACCCCTCGGTCCTCCAGCAGCAAGGTGACAGAGGCAGGCCGTTGTGGATCGTTCTGTAAATGGCTTCATAAACTCATTAGCGATGGATGTGCGTGGACAGGAAAGGCCACAGTGCCTGTTAAATGTGTCGGGCAGGTGAGAAAACGATCTCCTTTCACCTCAATAATAATAATGATGACGATGTTTCTACTTGCTTTTGTTTCATTCAATCATGTGTGAACTGAGCTACAAGGTAAGACAGGACAGAGCAGGAGAAGAGTTTCTCCTCTTATTTCTGCAGCTCTCACTCTCCTGTCATATCTCCTGTAGCTTCTGTTGTTTGTTTGATAAGCCACTTTTTTTAAAATAGAGGAATTAAAGCTCACATTTATAGATAAGAGAAGAATATAGACATGGTTCTTAGAGTTAATACCCTTTTCTACTGTAATATGTTGCCATATATCACAACCATTGACTGAAAGTCAGTCTTAGTTACATTACATCCAGGATGCAATGTAAACTTGTCATCTTTCTTCTCAGATATCTCATGCTCTCAGATGCTGAACAGTGAATAGGCCGATGAAAAACATCTGTTTTTGTTTATTTTCAACTTGGCTGCGACGGGAGATTCAGACAAATTAGAGCAAAAGTGGACAAAGTTTTGCAAAAACCACTCCTCAATGACAAAATGTCCTGTCTGAATGTTCAAATAATGACTAATTAGTGTTAATTAATGGTGTAAGATATTAAAGATACAGTAAATTCCTCTTTCAAAATCCTACAAAATATGTACAATTGTGATAAATTATACTCAGCAGTATATGAAGTAGTTGAAATTAGCCCAAAGCAGTACATCTAGAACTTTTATTTATACTGTAACACATGAAATAAAATGAGAAGTTTTATTTTTAAAGCTTTAAATACGCTGCAAAAAAGCTTTTGTACTTTTATTGAAATTAAATCTTTAAAAAGGACATGTAACAGAGATTTTTTTTCTACTTTTCACTACATTGTGCCTCACAGGTGAAATGAGACTCTAAATAACTGAATGTCACTGACATAAAACTGCATGTTTGCTTGCTTAATAGCATTTTTAATTATATAAATTTTTAAGATATTGGATACAAACCATGAGGGAGCTGTTACAGATCTTTTTAGTCAGGACAAGTGGCTTTTACATGCAAACATGCTGTTTTATGTACACATATTTCTGTGTCCTTTGATATCAAACTTTTTATATTTGTCTATATACTTCAGTGTGCAAAGACACTACATTCTGAGAGTGTAAAACATGGAAAGGCAACAATTAGATGTGATTATTACAGTACAGTTCTGTCCTTTTTGGGATGATTTTCAAACTGCAGCTTCGTTGGTGAAGAAAAATATGAAAAGTTTCCATCAAATGATGGGACTCGCATTATTCTTAGTAAGAGGTGAGAAAAATGAGCAGCCATCTTAGCCTGAACATGTCACCAGCCCTACAGATACTGAATGAATGTGAGCTCTGATAAGGAGTTTCAAGCTTTTGGGGAGAGCCTCATTTAGGAAGGATGGCCTGGAGAGCTATTAGAGAGCAGCCCTTCAGCTCTCTTTCTTCTCTCAGCCATGACTATGAAAAGAGGAACTCTCTGGGACAATGGTCCGTGTATTCCTTGTCTGGCTCCAATACACAAGGAGGACATGTTGCCTTCTCTGCAGCAGCTCTGTCATTACAGGGCTCAGAGGTTCAGGTCCTGGAGGTTTCCTGATTTACAGTCAGTAGATTTAAGATGTACAGGCAGAGGAATGGAGGAGCATCAGAGAGACTTCCCTTCCTCAGTCTTTCCTCTCGATGTGAAAAGCGGGGTTGTAACTACAGATTATTTTTGTTAATCGTTAATAGCTTATAAAATGTCCAAAACACCAACAATCTTAAGTTTACTATCATAAAAATATGAAAACCAGCAAATATTCAGACCAGTGATTCTAGCTTTTTATTATCAAAACAGCTGTGAATCCTTTCTCTGTCAGCGTATTAATTGACTTCTTGTATGGACTTATCCACAGCTGGACCATTAAAGTATCATATGTAGTCAGACAGGTCTGGGAATTTAAGAAGAATCTCACTTGTTTTGATCACTTTCACTTATTTAAACCATTTTCTAACCTTGTCTGATGTGATGTGACTGTTTGACTAAATAAAACTTAATTGATTCGTCTTAGAAACATCAGAAATGTTGTCATTTAACTCGGCAAGTCTATGTTTAATAATGATTTCAAGACTGAATGTGAATTAAACGACTTGTCAGGACAGAGATTTTCTGCAGTGCACGCCAGTAAACACCGGTCCTGGGGTGGGTGGTCCGGTCGTGGAGGCATCAGAAGAAGCATCCTTTATTGTTCAGGGCCGTGTCGAGAAAGTCTGTGTTTGCCCTCTTCATTAGACATTCTAGTGTCAGCGAAGGAGAATAAATAAAACGCGCGGAGGTCAAAGGGAACGAGCGGTTCGCTTCGGTGTTTAAATGTGTTTTAACAGTTACTTAAGGCTCTGGAGACGCTCTCTGCCACTTCCAAATGATGGAAATGAGCCTGGAAAGTTTGCAGAGCTGGCAATAATCCAAGTTGAAAGAGAGAATCTCTTTGTCCTCGAGTAGTGTAAGAAAGCAAATCACTTCCTTCAAAGAAGCCGCATTGGGCTTCATCTCCAAACCTCTGAGGAGTCGATAAAAGAAAAGGTTTGGGGATTTTATCACCTGTGCAAAATCTATTTCATAATAAGCGTCTTATTTTCCTTCCAAGTGCGCAGTGAAGTCGTCTAATGAGACTGGCTTTCATTCAAACACAATAAATAAACCCACCCTTCAGATTTAAGGCTTTAGAACAACTTAGATTGTTTTAGGAATCAACCTGAGCACAAGCCTTTCCCAGTCAGAGCAGCCACATTCAAAGGACGGGATGGATCAACCTGTGGATTAACAGGGTGAGTGAGATTAGTGTTAAGAGTTGCAGTTTGGTAAAAACCCAGCAGCACCACTCTGTCACCGCACCCGACCCGCTGAATTTGACGCCTCAATTACGCAGGGCATTTATTCAATTTTAAGAGCGACACCGCTGCTGTTAAAAGACACACTTTGGGAATAGAGGGCATTCGTCTTAAACAGGAAAAAGATTATGGACTGTTTACATACAGGAGTGATTCCTGACTTACAACTACTTGAGACAAATTAAAACTTTGAATAGCCTATGTTTGGAATCAAAAAAGGGAAGTGAGTCAAATAAATTAAATCGACACAGTAGATTCTCTGTAAATTCTACAACTTTAAGTCGGCATCCAATTGTGAAACGACTTGTTACGCTGCTTAAAGCATCTGTCCGGCAGCCGGGACTTAAAAGGCTCCAAATAAGATGATTTGGTAACATCAAGGCTTTCCCAGCGGTAATGATTACATTTGGACTTAAGATCCATGCAAGAATTTGTAGCCCAGTAAATCTCCTGACTTCCCTGCCCCCACCTACTCTTCAAAAGCCTTGTCATTCAAAGGGTTAGGATGTTTGACAATCCCAGCTTGTACTACTCCACCAATTAATTGGATACGTTGTCGGGATGTTCGTCTCTCTCATCTGCTACTTAGAAAGACAAAGGATCGATGGGGGGCTGTTGACACCTCTGCGTCCGGGTGGAGTATAAATGAGGAGTCTCCGCAGAGGAGCAGCATTCACTTTCTCGCTGCACTTGGAGCAACAACTTGTTTTCTACAAAGACCGTCGAGATCTTCTTTTTCCACTTTCTTAAAACATCTGGCAGAATGCAGGTGCCGAACAGACCCGTCGGAGCTTATGGATACTCTGTGCGTAATTACGCAGCAGCATCGCTGTACCCGCAGTACCAGGGGAGTCAGTGCGCGTCGACAACCAAGCCTCCCAGTGGAAAATCTTTCACCATCGATGCTTTGCTCGCCAAGCCGGAGGACACAACCAGCGACCGGGCGAGTCCTACTCAATGCGGAGTGAAATATCAGCCAGCAACTCCGGTCCTGCCTCTCACCGGACACGTCGGTTTACCCATAGCACCAGCACCTTACGTCTACTCACCGAACATGCTGCACTCAGCTGTCCACACACAACCTGGATACTCAGTCTACTGCTGCCCGCCTTTCACCTATCCAGTCAACGTGTCGTGGGGCATTTTACGCACAAGGTAAATTGAGTTGTAATCATTGTTCTCTGGAACCAACAGAGCGAAATGCGTCTGAATGTTAAGAATTAAACGTGACAGTGAGATTAAATGTGTCACCTCTGCTTCACAGCTTCTATGTCCAAAGTCAACGCCGGCATGCACTCGTTTAAAACCAAAGGTGGAAAGTCGAAGCGGATGCGCACCAGCTTCACCAGTGAGCAGCTCTCCCGGCTGGAGAAGGAGTTTGCACGGCAGCAGTACATGGTCGGATCAGAGAGGTTCCTCCTGGCCTCCGCTCTGCAACTCACAGAAGCTCAGGTATGTTTACATTTACTGAAAATGAAGAGTTGTATCACCAGAAAGATGTTTAGTTACGTTTCTTACACCACAGTGTTTCTAACATGGCTCTTGTTTTCTGTCTCCAGGTCAAAGTCTGGTTCCAGAACCGACGCATCAAGTGGCGCAAACAGAGTCTGGAGCAGCAGCAGGCCAAGCTGGCCAAACTGGGCCTGGCTGCTCCGCCGAAAAGCCCCGGATCTCAAGGGCACGGAGACGAAGGCGACGAGGATGAGGAGTTCTCTGACTCAGACGTGGATATTGATGTGTCTGATGGCTCCACTGACCACTGTTAACCTGCCACCACTGGACTTTTGAAAAAGACTTTCTGTACATATACTGCCGAGAAAGGAGGCCCACTGTCTCCCAATATGAATATTTAATAGATGTATAGTTATATATTTAATTTTCTACATTTATTGCTCTTTGATGAGTTCACTTTATGTGTCCAATGCTTGTACATTTGAATGAAATATTCAGAAATATATTTTATGACACTACTGGAAACGTTGTCCTGTTCATTCCTTTTTTACTGAACCACTGGAAGGTAGAAGATACAAGAAGATATATGTTCTGACGGAACGTAATTAGAAATCTGCACATTTAACACAGTTAAACAGAAAAGAATTTAATGGTGTTGAAGACCTATTTTTTACTAAAAGCACTCCTATCCCAGCACACACAAATATCTACCAAGTTTGAGTGATGAGTTTTGGAGATTTGGTTTATATTATCTAAGAGAGACTATCTGTGCTCCTCTGTGGTTTGAAGTGGACGGAGGTTCATGTGGAAATCCACAAACCTGAGGTAAAAGACATTTGAGTTGAATAATATAATAATTGAAATCTGATGACAGTGTTTGTTTTGCTACTGTAAGTCAAATTAAAACACCATCCTGAAGCAGATTGGCTCAGTTTTTGAGTTTTATACTCTTGGTAAATAATCTAAAGATGTGTTTTTCCAAAGCTTGATTGTGGTTATTTACCAATTTATATCTAATGATAAGGAGAAAGATTTGAAGATTTAAACCATATTTTGAAGGGCTTTAAAGAAAAACAGATTTACATTAAATATTTCAATATTTTGTCCACTTCACAGATTTCACAAGTCATGTTAGCATTAGCCGACCAGTAATTTTATCCGGTGAACGGTTTAATTAGCAGTACAACAGTACAATGAAACTACCAAATGCGATGAGACTCTGCTCATTGAACAATCAGATGAGACTTTTGTGGCCTTGATTTAATTTATAATGACTGAATGTTTACCTGTTTATAAACTGAGAGTTTGTTAATCTGTGCATTAGTTCCAGAAACTGATTCGTCTCTTCTCTGTATCCCAATAAATCATCATTGTGCCCCTTTGACCTCCTCAGTCTGTGCCCAGTTTAAGTACGATGGAGACATTTCCTCCCAGGTTTGATCTGATGATAAGTCTGGGACAGACTCGGGTTCCCCTCTGATTTAAGCTAAGCAAATAAATAACCAGCCCAGGGATTAGCTGGGATATCTGTAACCCGGGGTGGTAGGGGTCAGTCTGTCTCTGGGCCAGAGAGCTGGGTCTCACTGTTTAATCTGTTTAAACGGTCAATACGCCTGTTCTCACTGCTCCTCAATGGACAGGTCTCCCACATGCCCACCCACCGCCGGCAGGTGTCCTGTCTCTGCTCTATTGAAACTCAACGTCTCTCCTCCCAGGCGGAAAGAGACTCATGCTGTCTGCTGAAGCCTGCCTGGCAGACATGAGGGATAAAACAGGAGAGAAGACTGTGTAGAGAGGATTGGGATGTAGCAAATGAGTCCATCAGAGCAGCTAATTGGGGTGGTCAACCTGAAACTCCTGTCCTGTGGATAACTTGGTCGTATTAAACAAAAAGGGCTGATGGGAACACAGAGCAGTGGCTTCCATCTCTTTAATCCTAAAATCTTTTTGCCATTGGTTATTACAGTCAAATTTTGTGTTAATGAATGTACTGTCGCCTAAATTTAGCTTCCATCAAACTGCTTCATTAGAGCATGATTTAACAGAGGAGCTGTTAGAGAGAGAGGTTAATGAAGACATAAGACTATCTCTCCATTGTGAAGATTAAGAGTACTACTAAGACAATGTATAGATTTCTAACATGTAGGTTTATCTCTCTATCTCATGTCAGTTTGCTTTTGTTGTGACCCCTTAAAATTAAGCAATATTTACTTGTAACATCTAAGAAGGGGTAGCAGCCTTTAGTGTGGACATTATACATTTTAGAAGATAATGTTCAGCATTTTTGCTTAAAAATAAAACAACAGTTTTAGTCAACATCGACTAATCGTTGCAGCTCTGCTGTAGTATAATAGAGTTTGGTGTGCTAATGCTTTAATATTTAGACTAACTAAATTTACAGTTATTGAGCTACCATACATCCCCATCAACAGCTCAATCCACCCCCACCCCCCTTTACTCCATTGCTTTTTTAATGTAATTATTTCCTCTGCAAAATGTATTTCAAAATAAAGGTCTGTTTTCTAAGTACATGTGTGTGCAACAGTCCTATGACCCACAGAGCACTCGACTCAACTAACCCACCACAACAGCTGAACAAAATCAGATGAGAAACTGAGCAGAAAGATGAAAAGCAAACTGGAGAACAAAGTTATTTCACTAAGATCTTATCAACTTTGAGTTTTACATTCTTCACTAATGATTGTTTGTAATGTTGATGTATACTGGAACATTTACAGGCCTGTTCTGTTTTGGCAAATGTATCAAAGACATATGAATTGAATTGAGATGCTGTAAGAGGAAGAAGTCAGCTTGTAACAGTATCAAAGGGAGAAGTTTAATAAACAGTAACAGAGTTGATCTCTTTCTCTGTCTCTTGTCCGCCACCCCCTGCCTGCTCTCTCCTGGTGTCCCTGCTCGGCCTGATTAGGGCTGAAGCGTCGCTGAAGGAGCAGAATTTGTGTAAAAACCCCAGAGAGCCGTTTCTGATGTGATCAGCCGGGAATCAGAGCTCCCCCCTCCTCTCCTCTCTCCACAGCCCAACGTAATCCCATTGAGGGACAGAAAGAAGCAGCCAGAGGCCTGGGAAAACCTGGAGAGTCCCAGGGAGGGTAGAGGTGGGGGTCACCGGGCTCATCGTCCCAATTAGCACAGGGCACCTCAACGGCTGGAAACACACCAATGCTGGCTAGGTTTCTTAAGACTCTACAGGCTCTGAACTGAAGCTTCTTATGAAAGGCAACTGTTGCATCTTCATTTGTCTCCTGACTTGTGGCTCTTATCAACTCTTATTCCTTTTGAGCTTCAGTACTTCATACAATTTGTCTTGGTGGCAGAGATAATAGGTATTTTTTGTTTATCCACACTGTCTAGTTAGACAATACTGTGTCTTTGTCTTTGTATTTTCTAGAGCTGAAGCTACTGGTCAATCAGCAGAAAACTAATCAGCAACAATTTCAATAACTCAATGAATCCATCAAGTCAAGGGTGGTTTTAGCTTTTCAAATGTGAGGATTTCCAGCTATTCTTTGTCACCAGAAGTGTTGGTTGGACAAAACAAGCAATTTGAAGAGAGAGTTGTGATTTCCCAGTTATTTTTCTCAGTTTCCAAACATTTTGTGAACCAAAAGTCAATTCAGTTCAACAAGAAATTATTCAAAAGGTTAACAGGTAAAGAAAATGATATTCAACCGCAGCCCTAATAAGTTTTTTTGTTAACTTTGTGGAGCAACATTGGCCAGGCTCTCTCAAAAAAGACATATCCCAATCTGCGGAGACAATCCAGATAAAACAAAGGTCCAATATGATCATATAATTTTAAAAAATGACACAGAAACCGAGATTAATGCTGTTAATGACTAGTACTAAAACAATCCCAATCTATGCTGACATCTTACTATGTTACCAGGGCACCACACCTCTTAGCATAGCATAGCATGTAAATGCACAGCATCCAAAAGACTCTTAACAACATAAATATGGATATTTAGCATTAATTTGGTCAGAATCACAAAGCATGTAGTCAACAAGTAGGAAAACTGAGATAAATGTGAAACAAATACCTCAAATTTTAAATGTTAATTGTACTAATATGTTTGTTATGGTGATTTTTGTGATTAAACAATTGATCTGTAGCGTATAAGAAGCCATAAATCAGTGAAATATGACCTTATATACCTTATTCAAACTGCTTGTTCTGTCTGACCAACATTAACCCAGAGATACTCATTTTAATGTCATATATGCTGAAGAAAAGCAGCAAATTCTGCATCGTAACTACAGGTTTAGTTTAGTATTTTCTGCCTTTGGTCATATGACTGAGCTCAGATGAGTCTTTACCGTCAGATTGTAATGCAGCTCCGACAAGGTGTGAAAGTTCTCATGGAGAGCAATAACCTCCAACTCCAATGGGGAGAGTGCACTTCATTTGACCAACGCGCGTTTTAGGGTAGGTGATTGTAAAAAAAAAAAAAAAAAAAAAAAAAAAAAAAAAATCCTTCTTTGCATTTTATTTGCAAAGGCGAAGGCCCCTCTACTCCATCTAATAGTCATTAGCTTTCATTACAAGCGTTTGAAGTAGGAGCTGGCCTTTGTCTCGGTCGTGAAAGGACCGCATTTGAGACGCACAATGGCTTCTGACACGGGCAACCGACAACAAGAGGAGCCGTGCTGAAGAGAAGCGGCCATCCTGATGTTTGGAGAACAGACTCTCTTTCTCCCAGGAAGTACCAGTTCCTGTTCACATCGTATTCAGAGAGAGACAGAGAGTGAGAGGATTTAAAGGCTGAATATAACGCAGTGTGGGAGGACTGGAAGTGTAACGAACACCAGGAACCAGCTGGTTTTCGTATTATGCATTATTCATCCATTCATCTTTTACGCACGACGCAACCCATGAATAACATAAAAAATGTTGGATCATATTATGTTAATCTCTACCTAGGACTATAATATGACTCATTTCTATACACACGTCCCCAGTTTCAATGATTTTATAACCTAATAAATCACTGCAAAATTCATTCTAGGTACTTAGAATAGCTGACGTTTATGGCTTTTTAATATATTTGAACTTAAATCGCCGAAATGTCTGTATACCACTCACATGCTATTGTAATTCGACTCATACAGTTTTTTAAAACAGGCCCAGGTTTACGCCATTACACAAAACTGTTAAAACTCGACTCTAGACCTGCAGATCAGCAGATACAGTTTACGATAAAAAAGAAACTTTTCTAAGTATGAACGCATCTTTTTTTCTCCAGGCTTTGTTAAATGTGGGGTGTTTGTTTATGCTGAGGAGGGACGCCGGTGGAGGAGCGGAGTCCGTACAGGTGGCTAAACGACCCCACTTCTCATGCAGGTGGCACTAAACGCAGCGACGTGCTACTTTTCCCATCTCGTTATAATGGGGTGAAATCTTCCAAGTATTTAAGTGGAATAGATTAGCTGAGCACACAACGCTAATGCGAAACAAAATGGCCAATTAGTTTATTAATGAACGCGGGAGGTGCGAGGGAAACCCTGAGCTTCAGCTGCAGTCTGAGAGTCTGACGGTTTTAATCAACATCACGGAGACGGATCAGGCAGAACTGTACCTGCGAGCCAATAAATAAATAAGTAAAGTCAGCATTTAAAACTAATGTCATCACACACCTTGTGAAAAGAAGTCCATAATAATCTTTTATCATATCACTTTAAATTATTTACTGATGCATGTTCTGTGACAGTGACAACAGATTTTAAAAAGGAATTAGCCAGGTTAAAAATATATATATATATAACTGGGCATTTCAATGTGTATTTTAATAACTGAAAATCAATTTGGAGTATTGGTTTCATGCTGGCTTTTTCTTCCTCGATAACAGAGGTGTTTAGAGGTACAAAGCAATATGCTTGAAGACAAAAAGAGACTTCTACGGTCATTTCTGGAGAGTTCAAGTCAATTTTTTTGACATAATGATGATCCACTGTGTACAGCAAAAATATTATCAATATGCTGCAATGGCCATTTACTCTAATTAGTACACAGGAAAATTGCAAATTGTTATATCGTATAAAATATTCAAAATGTTGTATTTGTGTAAATGGGCTGTTTTAGGATTGTCCCCCAACATAACTTGAGAACTGGAACCAGTGAGGTCAAAGACTCCCTCTGGCCTCTGCTAAAAACATGCTCTGCCTCATCTCAGCCACCAGATGGCAGCATTGGCCTAAAAACAACGTACTCCAATCAACTGGAGAACTAGGTTTGTGGACTTGTGTGTTTTCCCTTTAGAGGTGAAATGACAAATTATACAGGATTTTCCCCAAATCTCTACCTGCAGGCCTCTACTGTTGGAAATAATCTTCATCAAGGAACATGTTCTTAATATCATCTGGTAAAACAAAGTTAGTTTTTAGACAACTTTGTTTACAGATGATATTGCAACTGCTGCTTTTTAAGGTCACTGGCAACATTTTGGGAAATTATAATATTCCAAAGGCTTGTCAAGTCATAGCTACACTATGAAATATATTTTTAGATTTAATGAATAAAACTATGTTAATACAACAATATCTGATGTGCCATAGTGATTTAAAGATCCCTTTCACTTCTACTACGTTTGTTATAAGACTTAAAATTTGTTATACAGTATGGTGAAATCACTATAAACTAAAGATTGTCCACTAGAGGGCAGCACATATCTTTGATTGTGGCTCTGTCTTCAAAGTGGTCTCTCTTTTGGACCAGTTCCCTGAAAACTGACCATTAACTTGTAACGTAACCACTCATATACTTACTAAAAACTTCTTTTAGACAAGGGTGTGGTTGGACAGCTTGATTAAAGCGAAATTAAGTCATGTTTGTCGAGAATTTGATTATCATCTATTACCAAAAATATTCAAGCTCATTGGTTGTCCTGCTGTTTTGTTTACTTTAAAATATGTACCCTGGAAGATGAGTGAAATAAAGTAAGTAATTTTTGCAGATTGAATTATAAACTGTGCACAGTAGAATATATATTTGGTGGAAAACTGAACATTTTTACATGTCACCATTTTAAAAAGTTTTTTAAAGTTTGTCTCTACACTCTCAAAATAAAAAATATTCCCAGTCAAATCTTAACTAAGACCAGCTCTTCATAATGTTTTGTGTTAACTATTCTCTCCCCAGTTTACTTAATTGGACAATGTGTAACCTGTGCTACAAGTGAACCCATTCTCCCTTTTTGTCGCAATCCTATAATTAATATATAATCTGATGAGATCATCCAGAGTGAACCATATAGGACATAACATTTTATGACTATTTTATCGCTTCTATATTGATGTTCAAGGATATTAAACAACAAGAATGTAGGCAAGGTCACAATTCAAGTCCCTAAAAATATCTCAGTAATATTAAACTACAGTGAAACAGAAGGAGAATTTAACTATAAAGCTTAGACATTTCCACTGAAGACTGACTCACTGCTCAGTGTTAGATGAAGATCACTGTGGTCAGACTCTCCTCCGCAGCCTCGGGGGGAAAATCAACAGCAGGTACGGAACAACGGTACACTGCTCTGCTTTGTTTTTGTTAATACAGAGCGATTTGATCATCTATTAACCAGCAGCGATCAGGGTCAGTGCGTAAAGGCCCACAGGGGTTTCACCGTTAAAGTCAACCTGCGTTTTCAACCGGTTCGGTCAGCCCTCAAGTTCCTGCTGCTGCAGCACTGTGAGCTAAAACCACGGTTTGAATATAAAATCCTGCAACAAAGAATTATGTGACAAGGTTTCTAGTACTATCTTCAATACTGTGTTCTTCATGATCTCTATCACTGCTTTATGGTCACTGCGAGGGATCTATAACGTAACCGTATCGCAAAACATAATTCCTTTAATTTAATCTAAAAGATCTTTATCCTGAAACAAAATGACTCCACAGAGCTACATCCATCTGTTAATTTATGACAATCGGCAATAATAATCTATATAAACAGGCATTTGAATTATGAATTGTTAATTAAACTGTTCAATTAGCTCTTATGAGTCGTGCAACAGAAGGAAAATATTTCCAAGGGAACAGTTTTAAGAAACTCGGTGTTCAGATCCACCCAGAAAATAAACGTCCTTACAGTGATGACTGTGTTTAAAGAAATGAAACTGGAGTTTTTAAAAATGCGCTTTTTGGACCCTGAGCCATTCAAGAACCTACTGCCGTCTTTAGGAGCCTTTAGCTCTAAACGCCTAATCAACAACTTGTTTTACCTCATAATTTTCATCGGTAATGATTTTCTAATGCAACCTCTGAGCAAACGAGCGAATTAGGAGGTAAATTATTAACTTGGTTAGTGCAGCATGGAAGCTGAGCGCCGAGGGAGAAGGCAGCCACCACCGAGCTCCAGAGACAATTACAGGTTGTTTTCTCCTGCAGGACTACATGCTGGTTAACTGCCATCATAGACGACAAACTGAGCTCATTTTCTCATAAGTGAACATGAGTCAAATCATGTTCCCGATGCCAGTGAATTGATGATTTAATGATCATTTAGTCTGTTTTCCACGATGGTGCGATCTTAACTCCTGAAACAAATGATAATTAGCTTTTTGCCTCCATTTGTTGGCATAAAAACATTTATTTTTGTCAAAAAATAATTATTAAATGACGTGTGAACAGATATAGTCCACCAGCAAAAGACTGGAGATTTTTTTGTTTTCATTGGAATCTTGTCACTTGATTGCAAATGGCGTTTAGAGTAATTTACTTAAACAATTAATGTATATCGGACAATAACATCATCATCCTTATTATTAGACCTACGTATTAACTATGAACTAATTATTATTAGCATTATAGCAAAATTAATCCCGTGCCCGTATTTATTTCCTTTGTGTTGCATCATGTGAAAAACATTAAATCCACAAATAAAACTTCATAATTTTATAATGCTTCAATTGAAAGAAGATACTGTTTATGTTGGTGCGATAAAAAAAGATAAAAATACATGATGTTTTAACTATAATTACAAACCTATAAAAAAAGTGCAAATTAGCTGTGAACTATAGGCTGAAATACTAAAGAAGAACCGCACAGAAAAGAAAAATTAATTGACCTTTAGGCTGCGTAAATCGGCCTTATCTTGCCTTCCTGTTTCGCATTTCACCACATATTTCATGTCGGTAGAGGCAGGTTAACTAGGTTATATATAGGCCTTATATGTTCTTGGCGGTTAGCACGCTTCCAGTAAAACGTTTTATAGTTGTATGATGAGGGAGACATTGGCCTAAATGTAATTAAAACTCCATAAATCCATAAGTTGGCATGTTCAGGGTGTAAAATACCATTTACAAGTCACTGTGTAGAAGAAGGTTTGATTTAGGCTTCAAATATTAACACTACCAGAGAAACTGAACCTGCTCTGACACAAGTGGAACTTTCTCACCCCCACCGGCAGATTGTTTTCCCTTAAGAAAAACTAGATATTAAGGCTGAATAAGTCACACAATGACCCATTAATTGGGGCACACATGTTTTCTCAGCGTGTCTCTGTAACTAAGCTGCCCGGTCTCGTGTGATCTATGAAGCAGGTACTTGAGGAGAACTATTGGCAGGTGCTTTGGTCCAATCAGCTCTCTCCATGTGCAGCGTCAAGCCGCATGGAAGCTTGGAGGCGCTTTACTTGGATGCGCACTTGTGCACAGAAACCCACCGAGTGCGCACAGACTCCATGGATCAAGGCAATTTGCAGCACTGTTGAGTTTTGTAGCAGCATCTCCAGTGGACAGGCTTGTGTAGGCAAAAAACCTCCACGCACCCTCCATCTTTGATCACCATGCATCTCTGAGAGAGGGGGGGTTATCTTTTCCAGCAAGAGGAAGGAAAACGACTGATCACTTTGCTTTGGTGTTTGGTTTCTACTTCTTTCAAGAGATGATGTTTTCGTCTGCAGGCAAGCGCTGCTTCACGATAGAGTCTCTGGTCGCCAAGGAGAACCCTCTAACAGCCGAGGATCCCATCCGCCCGACGGCTTTAAGTTACTCCAACCCGACGACAGATGCCTTAATGAACGGTTACCAGGCTCCACCGGCCAGGTCCCTCTACCAGAGCCCGGACCTAGTGTTCCCGGAGACGGTAAACCACCCCTCCCTCACCGTGGCTCCTCACCAGCTCGGAGGCTCCCACCTACAGCATCCGCACTTCTTCGGGACGCAACACCGAGACCCGCTCAACTTCTATCCCTGGGTCCTACGGAACAGGTTTTTCGGACACAGATTTCAAGGTAACTGTAGTGTGTAAGTGGAGATGCAATACGACCGAAGGGGACGTTTAAATATCCTAAACAACTTTATTTATTCCGGAATGGCCAGCCTAAAAAAACAGAATGCTCTGCAAATAAAATGTTCAGATTTAAGTGTATGGGTTTATTGCCTGCAGAAATTCATAACGTGTATTTGTATATGATTCTAAATTAATTTAACATAATTTCATAGAGACTATTCGATAAAAGTTACAGATACTTATCGGACATGACATTTTCAAAAACACTGAAAATATATTGCTTGGTTGAACAATAAATTGCAGCCACAGATAGTAGCCTAGAAACGACAAGGCCACCGAGTCTGCAGCAAGCTGTCGGGCTGCTCTCATGTTTCCACTCTCATTCGCCCTGCAGCTACTCTTAGAAAAAGCCACAGCCAGGAGAAGATAAGCACTGATAGTGATTTTCTTTTTCCCATACAAGAAAACTCGCCCTAGGTGAAGCTACAGTTTCTCTGCAAATATCTTGAACAAAATCCAGCTATAGAGGCGAAATAGATCAAATTCACAACAATAATTTCAGTATCATGGGGATAGAAACGCAAATCTGAAGAAAATCCAATGCAGGTATAAAACAACAAAGGATCTGCAGTGATTTATTAACTAGACAAACCACAGCGCCATGCTGCTCCAACTATTACCCGTAAGTACAACCATAAGACCTATTATGGCACGTTTAGACAAACTGTACTTTTGTTGTCATGTTTGTTGCATTTATTGCACTCCTAAAGGTATGGAACTTTTAATAAAATATATGTTTACAATAAAGACAGATGATGCAAATCTATAAAATACCCCTTTATTAATGGCACTTTGATGTATCATTAAAATAGAGGCAGATAAATAAATATCTCACAATGACCGGTATTGTTGTAGACTCTTATACTTAATAAGAGAGGCCAAAAAATTAAGAAAACGTTAAATATAATAAAAATGATGCAGACCCCTGTAGCTATAGCCTGTTTCCAAATCACAGTCGCCCACTTGTGTGTGCGCAGAAATAAGAGCCCTCTGGAATATTTTAACATAAATGTAACCTGTCCTTTTCAGCCTCACCTCTCACACCTTGACAAAATATTATGAAATAGATCAGAGGGAATATTAGTTGTAATGAATTAGGTCGCTCATACAACACACTATAATAGACTATCTTAATTTCTTTGCTATATTTTCCAGTACAGTCAAATGGTAGAATATGACTATTTATCTGAAAATATTGTAGAGAACATCAGAGGCAATTTGTTCAATAAATATCTGGTGTCCATTTACTCCAGAAGTAAATGTTATTATTATTATTATTATTATTATTATTATTATTATTATGGCCTATTTGACTTAACTATTTACTCAGTTCAGACAAAGAATCAGTTTAAAAGTAATCTGTCGACTTATAATAATCACAGAGAAAATAAGTAAACGGTTATACTTTAAAAAACAAAAACAAACAAACTACAAAATGTTTTTAGTTAGGCTTCTGGCAAGAAATGTTAGAGGTTCTCCGTCTCCATAATGCCATGTTCAAAAGGGTCTAACCGAATGTGCGTTAAAGACAAGCAATTAGAAGGCCTGGTTGTGCAGTAATAATAGAGGAGCAGTTCAAACGGGATTTTTAATGGAAACACGCTGGTCGCTTTGTTAATACTGCTGGCAGGGTGTCAGTTCAGGAAAACTGCTTCTGTTAGAACACCATTTAACAGCAAATTATTATCATTTATTATATATATTATTTATATATATTACTTATCTACTGCAAGCAATAATAATAATTTCCATTACCATAATAACGGCAGCTATAGTTTTATTTGGTCATTCTACACTCACACCGACACTGTTCACACGGTTTCTGATTAGTTAGCATATAAAACAGTTTCCATACTCTGACAGCCAACCTGCACACTGTCCAGTCCAAACTAAATATTATAATAATGTTACCTTTGCCAGTCCCGACTGACGGCCCTTCGTGTTTCTTTGAATTTGGTGTTAGGTAACGACGTGTCCCAGGACAGCCTGCTCCTCCACGGTCCTTTCGCCAGGAAACCCAAACGCATCCGGACGGCCTTCTCTCCCTCCCAGCTCCTCCGTCTGGAAAGAGCCTTCGAGAAGAACCACTACGTGGTGGGAGCAGAGAGGAAGCAGCTCGCGAACAGCTTAAGTTTATCTGAAACACAGGCAAGTTAAGCTAACGTTAGCATCTATGCCCATTTGCCTGTTTTATGTTATTAAATAGAGGTTCTCCTCTCAAACAAGGCCAATTACCACTTACTAATTGTTTCAACAATAAGACGACGACCCTTAAAGCATTTAAACGGTCTCATTGACAATTTCTGCTTTTAACCTCATTCATATTTCTTCCTGAGCGCAGCGTTTCTATGGTTGCAACATTCAGTTCCGTTACATTCTAGAATCGAATGTTCAGGCTTCTGTTAATTGTCGCGATAACTCCAGTAAAATTAGTCCAATCTTTCTGCATTCCTCATCGTGAAGGGGCGACGGTTTTACTGTACATGGTCGAAAGAAAATAGAGGCTGAATGTGGGAAATATTTAGGGGATAAATAAATATAAATAAATAAATAATCTTTATTTGTAGTTATTTAGCCTGGGCTGAATATATTAAAACGAATCGGAATTACGCCCCAAACAGCTGAATATTTAGCCTAGGCTAAAGATATTCCAATCAAACAGAATTATCAGCGAAAATGATGAAAAATAATAAAATTAAAAGCCTCTATAATGCCAATAAAAAGGAATGACAAGGAAAATAATGATAGTAACTTTTATCATTAATTCAACTTAAAGCAACAAAATTAAAGCTAGCTAACTTAACTTAAAATGACTTGTATTTTTTATTTTACTGTATGTGTGAGCCTGGTTTTAAATTGTTCAGGTGTTACATAAACTACAGGAGTTGAATAATAGGCAAGTTGTTAGTTACAAAAAGGGAATCATTTGAATATTTTTGCTGTAATGTTGCAAAATATCAGTGTTTATTACAATGTTAATAACAAAGGGAAATTATAAATTACCTGTGTGAAATTATTTTGCATTGGCTACATGAGAGTAAAAATGGCTGCAGCGTAGTGGGTTAGAGTCTCTTTAAGATGTTTAATTCATGCATGCTATAGGATAAAGAAGTGTAAATATTATTGATGCTGAGGTTTAATGAGGCCACATTATCTGGGTATCAATTAGGCCTAATAGGCAATAAAAAGAGGTTTCCCAAGTCAGCATTATGGATAAATGCCACTTGCAAGTTTAAGTTTTGTATGGGTCAATGGAAGGTTTGCAATTAAGCACCAATTGCATTATGCAAATTATAACAACAGTGAACTGAATGTTAATGAACTCACACAAAGTTTATTTGGTCTTGAGCTAAGTAAGCTACTGTAACAACAACAAAGCTACAGAGAGCTACAGTAGAAAGATAATTAGAGAGTTAATACTAATTTTATAAAAATTACAAATCTCACAGTTCTAATGCAAGTATCACTTGCATTAGACTGTGCATTTCCTGTCTTATTAGAGTGAATACATAAAAAAAACAGTAGAAATATTTGCACCAGTAGAGTGATCAGGGTAGTAGTGTTATGAAATGGTCACCATCATTAAACAATGTCACTCTCAGCAGGTAAAATGAAATGCTGCACTAAAACAGTGGATGATTTGCTGTGAAACTGCATTCAAATAATGATCAAATCAAAGTGGGAATCAATGCTGCTACACCTGGTGATTTAGCCCACTGCAGCATTTTGGCAAGAAACTAGTCATCAGTTTAGTTAACACAGTCCTTTCTTTAAGGCGCCTGTGGTGCCTCCACTGTCGCACAAATGAACAAAGGTACTACCATCCATCTTGAAGCTAGTATATCTTTGAGAGTAAAAACATGTTTACGGACTGTGAAATTAGCCTGTGGCCTGAGAGAGGAGGAAACTAATATTATGACCAGTGCATGTGTTGCTATTTTAAAAATGTATCCTGACCACATGTAAGTTACTCAGCCAAGATCATATTCCAAGGTCAAACTAGCAATACAAGCCAGTCAGGAAGCCATTTAGCTCACTGACCTTTCCCGTGTATTAGTGCAATTTTCAGTCATTGATGCAAAGAGATAAGATTTAAATAGCAGTTTGAGGGCATTTTGCAAAGGGGATGCTGGGGTGACATATGCAGGGGGAGAAAAGTATAAACCAGTGGGGGATCAGTTAAGGAGAGAGGAGTGGTTTTGGGGATTTATTAAGAAGAAAAGATAACCACAAATGCCTACAGTGGTTTACAGCGGGTATATAAAATCTGATTTTTGGGAGAAAATGAGAACTATATACACACACTTTTCTTTTTTTTTTAAATAGCAGGTGGCTTGATTTTAGGAGATTATTCATTTGCAGCTATTTTGAGGACCAATTAATTGTTAGTTATTTTTGAAGCAAAAATACCAAACATTTTCTTGGTCCTGGTTCTTAAATGTAAAGATTTATTGCATTTTTCAGTTTTATAACATTGTTTTGGACTGTTTGTCAGAGATAAAAACCAAGACATCTCGAGACATCACCTTGGATTTTAGGAAAATTGTGAAATTTTTCAGCAAATTTCTCTTTTCTTTTTTCTCTTTCTTTTTAAAACCAAGCAATTCATTAATTAATTGTGCAAATACGCAGCTGATTAATGGGTTATGAAAATAATTATTAGCCGTAGCCCCGAAACATAGGCATGTAGCATTAAACTGGTTTTTTTTTTCTGTCCAGGTGAAGGTGTGGTTCCAGAACAGGCGGACCAAGTACAAGAGACAGAAGCTGGAGGAGGAGGGACCAGACAGCCAGCAGAAGAAGAAGGGAAACCACCACATCAACAGATGGCGGATCGCCACCAAGCAGTCCAGCTCTGAGGACATTGATGTGACCTCAGAGGACTAAAACCTCGGTCCAACCTCCAACAATGCTGTGCTGAACCAGGCGTCCCCTCCTGACGCATCAGAGGACCAACACTATTTATTATGTAATATTATTAAGTATAATTAGACCCATTAGAGGAAGACACACATGGACTAAATATGTGATATCACCACACATCTCTTCATCGAGGTGCTATACTCAGTGACACTGGAAGAAAAAAAACATCTTATTTAATGACATTCATCTTGAATGATTCTGGATGAGAAGAGATCACTCCATCATTTAATGATCTTTGGTGTGTGAAAACCAAAGATGAAGAGAAACAACGTCAACCTCTATCATAGTGTTTGTTTTTTTGGAAATTGTACATAGGCCACTTATAAAAGTTTGTTTTTGAAAGAGGCTATTTGTTTCATTAAAGCTGTTTTTACCACCTGCTTAGGTCATTAACACCTCATTGCTCACCCCACCCCCTCTGCCTCATGTGCACCATGTTAATTAGAATTTCTCCTCAATGATGAGAATGCGTTGTCGCGCACTTTTCATCCACCTAGCGAGTCGGAGAACAGGCTGGTGACTGGCCAGAAGAACAAAACAGGAAATTAACCATGTGTCAAAGAAAAAACTCTGTCTGTCTCTGCATGATTTGAACTTTTGTGACTTGAGAGCCATTCCAGCCGCTCTGTTAAGCTTCCTAATGAAGATTCTCCACAGAGAGGCGATTCATGGCCAGCTGTGCATGACTCTGGGACAGATGAGAAGCTGCAGAGACCTCTGGTGTTAAGGGGCGAGTTGTGCCACATAATAAAAGCAAGTTCATAGCTATGTGCTTCATCTGCCATACCACATTTGTCACTGATGGATGACATCTCCATTTAACGTCTGCAGATTTCATTAAGCACAGTATGTAGTATAAAACATATATGAGAACATACTTTTCAAGCAGAATGTGTAATTACAAAAAGATGTTTTAGAAATAAAAACAAAAACTATTTCTCTGATGGGAAATGTAATGTTTTTATATCATTAGCTTCATTTTTCTACAGCATTTCAACCAGGCTCAAGTCTGAAGGTTTATATTCCAGCCAGCCATTACAGCTGCAGGTTTCACACATTAGTTCCTCCCCTTCGGCTGAAGTTGCATGTGCAAATCAGTGTGAAACATGCTGCTGCAGTGTTTGATTGGAATGAAAACCTGCAGACACTCAGGCCTCCATGGTACATGAAGTGGTCAACTGTTCAACCAGAGAAGAATTTCCCATTTTCAGGTTGTTTTATGCTTTAAAATAGAGCTGAAAAATATCACTCCCCACAAAAAGTCAAAATTGAAAAAGACTTGGGAAAAATCTGGAAAGTATAAATATGTTTCATGAGACCCACCAAAAAATCTAACAACCCCTTATGGGTCCTCTTAAGTTGGGAACCAATGATTGAGACTGAGGTGTCAGGAATGTTGCAGGACAGTTGCACAGGTGTCAGGTGTGTTACTTATCAGCCGGTATTTCCTCTGAATTCCAGCAGAAGGAGACCAGGGGGGGGCGCAGAAATAATTCCCATCCAAACCCTGAAAAAAAGAGAGATAGAGGGAAAGTAGTTACTATTGTGTGGCACCCCTTTCACCCACCGCCTCAGTAATCACCTGTCAAGAGAAACGGAAGGAATCTCCTCCTAATGACCCCGAGTCTTTAGAGATGAGCCCTGACTTCTGACCCCAATGTTTTGTAAGTTACGAGGCAGAAAAGACGGAGGCAGACAAGTAAAATATGCTGCAGTAGTCTCACCTTTTTTACAAAGGTGCACAATACGTCAGACATCTGCAGTCGCAAAAGGGGCCACATGCCTTGTTTTGAGTTTCCAGGACATCCTATACTCACTGCAGGTGCAAATACACGGTAAAAGGGATTCAGCATTCCTTATTGTCCAAATAAACACCATCAAAGGTGTATTTTAACCAATACAGTAGCTCACCCTGACATGTAAAGCAGGTGTGGTTAAGGCCAATCACATCATGGTTAGGTAAAAGGTCAGCATGATTAACGAGAGCTGCGCCTCTCAGTCGTTTGTTAGGAAAACAATTAATTGGAAAATTGCACCCGTCTCCCTAAACACTGCGTATCGTGTCGCTTGAGTCAGCAGAGAGGAGAGTTCAGGATGAGAGCAGGAATCCGCCGTGAAAAACAAGAGCATCTCTAGAGGAGCAGAGTGCTGCGAGGTGGGGGAAGGAATCAACAGATCCCTGCTGCTGCAGAGGTGTTGAGGAGCTGAAGTGAAACACGATGACTAGTTTAATCACTATTGTTTGATTGCTTGTTTTCTGTGGGATGACTGAAGCCTTCTGTTTTCTCAGCTAGCACTATAAATTACATGTGTTTTATTGTTGGTTCTATGGTTGAGTGATAAATCATGCAGTGGAGTCACAGCTGCCACATTGCACCAGTTTCAGTCAAGCAGCAGTAAACACATTGAATTACAAATGACACGACCTAATTATTGAAAAAGAAAGACTCTCATTTTAAATAATTTTGGAAATGATGGCTTAAACAGTTGCATCCTGCTCATCACTGAAATGACCTTATCTGAGATATTCAAATACAATTTACATTTTATATGGTAACAACTGAAATGCAGTGCACTAGATTTATTTCCTCAAAATAAAAAGTTGATTCGAATTTTTAAATGTC